>NC_092574.1:17127997-17433354 GCF_037975245.1 Apostichopus japonicus
AACATAATAATAACAATGATAATATATATATAATATATGCTTTGGTGAAAAGATACCTCTTGAGTGCTGATTTGAAACCGTTCACAGTATTGCACATTTTTACATGTTCTGGAAGTGAGTTCCACAGGCATGTACTGAAAACTCTTCGGCAAAGTGCAACGAAGTTCAGAAAAGTACACAAATCCTGGACTTCTAATTACCATTGATAATTTGACAAAACCCATGGTGATGTCTTTCATACCAAACATATGGTAAATCCACGGGGTTCGGAGTTAACCTTTGATATTGCTGTCACTGGGAAAACTCGGAAGAGTTAAGATTTGTGTTTTTTTTTTCGTGAAATGCCAATCCCCCTCTGCGAAACAAGAAATTGTCCGGCGTCTGTGTTAATATTGTCAAGGTTCTGGCAAACAGACAGCGTAAACTTAAGTTAAAGCGACACCATGTCCATTATCTGAGGGTTATGAAGACATTCAATTGTGAAAATGTGAAGTCCATCCTTGATGGGAAGGAAAATCAGGGAGGATCTGTCTTTTGAATGAATGACGTGAAACGGTGATTTTAAGGAAGATGTATTTAAGCCAGCTAAAAGACATGAAACTGCATTCAAGTGACACCCGAACAGAATTACATCACCGTAACCACGAATATGGTTGCATGACATGTTCAAGACTCAAAAACACCGAATTTTCAAGGTCAGACGAATAACATCTTGCTTATTCTCATATTTCTTCAAGTTGACGGCATCATCAATTTGTCGAGAAGGGAGCAAACTCAGTTGGAAGTCTGACCTCAATATATGACCGTTACTAGCAAATTTTCGAGCACAGCTACTTGACACGGAAGTAATTGTTTCGCGCAAATCCGGTTCTACGGACTTCGGTTCGCTACTTCCATGTATGGATGTAATCGGTAAAATTCGCAAACATCCCAATGTCATTCGGGTTTACGAGTATTGTAGCTCGATAAAGGATACTTTAGAGATTCAAATACGATCATTTCCGGAAAGAAACGAAGGTTTTACCAATAGAACAGTGCATTTTCTTATCGACGACCAACGCAAAAACATAAAGGTAAGTCAAATCGAGTCGACGTCTATCGTTATGTGACTTTCGCGTCTTAGACAACTTTCAACCGTAAAAATAGCATTTTTGTAATATATAAGCTTGAATCTTACTCATATTTTTCAGAAAAGTTGTAACTCCCCCGAAAAGTGTGATTTTTTGGTCAACGAAAATGGTGCTCCTATGTGGTTTTGGTTGCCCCTAATACATGTATCCTAACGTACATAATACACATATACACGAAAGTACCGTATCCTATAACGTGCAGCCTAGCGCTATATGTCGACTATGATGTAGCAAATGCTAGATTGCAACGTCTCGTATTTTTCGTAATCTTTCTATTCGGCATAGATTCCCTTCATTTTTTTGCGTTAATATGGAAAAATCAGGGAGTTGATAAGTCACGGTACTACTTATGGCTACTAAATAGTTAAAATTTAAAAATTCGAGGGCATAGCGGACAGTAATATTACTGTACTAGGCCCCTAGCCTATAGGCCTAGTACTTTTGTATTTACTAAAGTAATATACTACGACAAGTTTTTACTACAGGTAGGCCCTAGCCTAGTTTTAGTAATACTAGAATACCTGCATAGTTTAGTCCAATTTTAATAATGGACTAAGGCTTATAACCTTTAGTTCTTAGCCTACGCCTTCTTGTCCTTGTGGAATAATTCTAAGGGGCCTGTTCTTGAAAAGATTTGGACTGCATAAGATACAATTTAGTATTATTATTATTATACAAAAATTATTAGTAGTACTTGTAGACTGCCTTTGTACTATGTATAAGTTAAGATCATGGCTTATTATGAGTTTTATTAAAGCTGGACTGGGTGAAAATTTCCTCCATCCTGGGATCGGGATCCATTTCAATGTCACTTTGTTACAAGTGTTCAAGACCGGTATTAGATCAATGACTTAAGTCTAGGCCCAATTCCCTATGCTTAATATGTAGAGCAAGATACGTAACACAGAAATAAAACTAGCTTGCTTTATACTGCTTACACTTTATACTTATTGCTATTACAGTTAGACCTACTGCTGGTACTTGAGAACAATTGCACCTCATAGAGCCATGTAGTTGTACATAGCTACTTATAATTCCAGGTGACTTAAAACAATATCAGGGATCATTTTGTGACAACATGTTTTGCTGTTAACGAGAGTTTACGATCTTTTTATTGTTATGTTGTTTTCTATGATAGGTACAGTAGTAGAAGTACTTAGTTAGTCATTCACGTGCAGTCTTCCCTATGTGTGTGTGTGTCACACACAGATTTCTCTAAGGTGGTGCTTTCCCATGTATATATGACCAAAAAAAAGTTATTCCCAAAAAGAAGAAAAGTTTCATTCACTATTAGATTTGTTTTGTTATGTAAAATGACTAACATTGCAAAATGCAGTTCCACTGGTATTAAGTATTAGCCCAGAGAGCTTCCAGAGTTTATTACATCCTCATGTTTATTATCCTCATATCTGAAGTTTTCATATAAGAGTTTATTTATAGAAATCTGTTAATAAATGTAGTCTCACATTCTATTTAATACTATATATCTTTTAAGTTCCTAGCTCTGTTATATGTACCTGTAGTAAGAAGGAATGCAGCCTGTGGATCAGTTAAGTGCCTGTTGTTACAACTCTGCTCCAAACTATCGTTTGTTTAATCAGGTTGTATTATTAGTGTGCTACCTTTAAGCAATTTTGTTTTCTATATATATGTAATTTACATTTTTCCTCAGTTTCTGTTATACTCTTATAGAAAGAACAAGTTGTGTGCAGCAGCAGGCTGTAATATACTCAGCAGTCTCATGCCTATTCTCTAGCTAACTCGAACAGGTTATTGGCCCAGACACATACACTGGAAGTTAACTGTGTACAATAGATTGTTGTTTGGAATTTATGTTCTGATTTTGGAACCATTTCTTGGGAAATGTCGGTACTTAAATTGGTTAATTTAGTCGTGACAACTGACCAATATGGCTGGAACAACAGAAGATATGACGTGGAAAATTAACAAAATGGATGGAGTGAACTGGCTGACATGGAATTTCCAGATGAGACATTTGTTTCTTGCAAAAGGCCTGTGGGCTATGAGGATGGCTCATGAAAGTTGGGGGTTACTGTATGTGAGAAGTAGAAGAGTGCAAACTTGAAAAAGACACAACTGGCATTTTTCACCATTGTGCTTGCAATAGCATCTAGTCAGCTGGAATTAATTACAACAAGTGACAAACCAAGTGATGCTTAGGATGCCTTGCGTACTCTGTTCGAAATGGATTCTCTATCCAACAAAATTCAACTCAAGAAAAAGTACCTCAGAACTGAAATGGCAGAGGGCAAGTCAGTTGGAAATAATTTGAATTATATGAAAGGAAGTATGGATCGTTGGGCTGCTATTGGTGCTCCTATTTCTGAAGAAGACCAGGTTGTTAAAGTTATATGTCAAGTTTGGACTTATTTATTTACTTTCTACTCTTACCTTTTACTTTTATATATTTGTCTTTTAATGTTAATCTTATGCTATATGTCACAGGTATATCTCACCATTTCAGAGTTACAAAACTATCCATCCTGCCACCTGAACTGTTTTTGCTATGTCATGCCTTCACCATGCCACCTTGAAATACCCCTTCCAGTCATAATGCACTTGACATTGTGTGTGATTTTTTTTTCAGACAATATTATTGTATGAAGTCTTCACAGTATGAAGTGTGTTTCATTTCAAGAAGTGTTCAAAGTTTGTTAAGCTATTCCTTCCATTTGAACAAAGTATTTCACTTTGAAGTGATCGAAGTAATTTATTTTTCCTGCCCATATTTTCACAGGACATTAAAACATGTTCTTTCATGGAGAGTGTCACACCAAATGTTTTTTGTTTTCTTTTTTCTGTTGCTTAAAGTGCCTTATTGTTACAGTTATAAAATCAATAAAAGACCAGGCAACTCTATTTCCACTGTTGACTAATGTTCTACTATGCATGTGCAAAAGAAAAAGAAAACAGCCCTACTCAAAATATTTGGTCAGAGTATCCATAGAACGTGATGTATCCAAACGCGTCCTGTGTACTGAAAGTCCGCTTTTAATTAAAGTCCCCATATGTGGCAAAACCACCTCATCCCTCCAAAATACCCTAACTCTTCCCAAAGCTGGTGAACACCACACCCATCCCAAAGCTGGGAAACTCCAAACCCTTCCCCAAATCCGCTAAGCACCACATTCCCTCCCCAAAACCCCTAAAAACACCAGACCCCTCCCCTAAGCAACACACCCCTACCCAAGCCACAGTACTTAACTTCAATATTGGCAAGTGGTTATGTAGTGTGATACATGAACCAAACAAGGATTGGTATTGACTGGAAAACTGTTAACTGATATTTATTGATGAATATAAGCAACAGATGAGTACCCAGCTTTGCAGAATCTCACTGAGTAAGGGCTACTGTGGAATTATGGTAAGTGGGTAAGTATAAATCATTTGGTATTGTTGGAAGTTCCTTAGAAAGCAACTAGAAATAAGGTTTGGCCTAGGCCATGTTACCTTTGTATATTCGACATGTGGTATGACCCCTTCAGCTTTGACAACAGACTCAGGAAAATTTGTGTTACCTTAATAGTTACCACCATTAATTTAGCTAGAAAGGAAACACCATCTCCCTTGCCCCCTCCCCCATTTTGTCTCTCTTACCCCTCCCATATGCAGCTCTCAGTAATTTCACATTTTACCTAATCATATATTAGAGTTTGGGACAAAATTTCTTCCAAACCTTAGCACAACTTATATTACTTAATTTCACGCCACAAAACCTAACATTCCTAATAGACCGTACACTAAAGGAATGGGTTCCACTACATTGAAAACGATTTGAGTGAAGTCTTGTCGGTAGTAGCCCATAGCATGAAAACGGCTTGGCGAAAGTCTATCTAATTTCAAAATGGCGGCGACAGCAACAAAATCGCCGAGTCGAGGTAATCGTTTTGTGACTGGCCGTCTTAGACAACCATTTCACCGAAACTTTACAGCATCATGTAGGAGAGTACAAGATCCACAAATGGGAGAACTTTTTTGCTGTAACTCTCTTTCGTTGGTTCGTTTTGACCTATTTTGTGTCAGTTAGGAATACATGTGTGAGGACGAAGTTTGATTGCAATCGTTGTTTCATAGGTTTTCGTTGATTTTTTCTCGGGTATCTTTGTCCTACCATACATCGGAATTACTTTTAATCCATTCTGTGAGGTTCCGGTAAGTTGTAAACTATCAATGTCTGTAAATTCTGTGAGTGAAACGTAGGACCGACTTTACGTTAAATGCGGGCAAATTCAAATTTAATGATATGCGTGATCGTTGATCATTCTTCGAGGTCACGGGGTCAGACTTCCAACTGAACTGTTTACCCCTGTGGACGAGTTTATGAAATCTGTAACCTTTGACCCGATGTTTCAATGGAATAGATGTATACACATGGTACCCCTATTGCTTCCTCATTGCCACCCTCTCTAACCGGCTGATGCGTCGGTAGGGTATCTTCAAAACTGAATTTAAAAAAATGCTATAGTGATGAAAGCTTTACTGAGATAAAAGTGAAGAATATTTTGTAGTTTCTTTTTCTAATGTAATTTTCATTTAGAAAAGTAAAAATTTTCTTTAAAAATATCCAACAGTGCATGTAAATCAAACATGGTGACAACAACTTATTGCTATTTCAACACCCTAATTTTCATTTGTCCATTTAGAATACGTGCAGCTATATCCATCATCACAAATGTTGCAATACTAACAGCTGGCAACACGAAACCGTAAACATACAGTTATAAAACTTGTTTATGGAACGCCAAAAAGATCACAATGATTGAGAGTAACGCTTTAAATTAAATTCAACATAATAATATACGGTACACTTTTAGCATATATCTCCCGATAGAACATAAGTTCTATGGATGTACGGTACATTTTTGTATAATTCTCCCGTTAGAACATGAGTTCCATGGATATACGGTACCTTTTCCTATATGTCTCCCGATAGAAAATGAGTTTTATGGACTTACGGTACCTTTTAGTATATGTCTCCCGATAGAACATGAGTTCTATGGATATACGGTACCTTTCCGTATATGTCTCCCGATAGAACATGAGTTCCATGGACATACGAGTCTCCCGATAGAACATGAGTTCCATGGACTTACGGTATCTTAGTATATGTCTCCCGATAGAACATGAGTTCAATGGATATACGGTACCTTTTAGTATGTGTCTCCCGATAGAACATGAGTTCCATGGACATACGAGTCTCCCGATAGAACATGAGTTCCATGAACATACGGTACCTTCTAGTATGTGTCTCCCGATAGGACATGAGTTCCATGGATATACGGTACCTTTCAGCATGTCTCCCGATAGAACATGAGTTCCATGGACATACGGTACCTTCTAGTATGTGTCTCTCGATAGGATATGAGTTCCATGGATATACGGTACCTTTTAGCACATGTCTCCTGATAGAACATAAGTTCCATGGATATACGGTACCTTCTAGTATGTGTCTCCCGATATAACATGAGCTCCATGGATATACGGTACATTTTTGTATATGTCTCCCGATAGAACAAGTGTTCCATGAAACCATGCTTTGTGTCCTGACGACAAGCGACTTGTTATGCATGTGCGTATGGAATATTACTTAAACACAGAACCATTCAAGGTATTTTTTTTTTTTTTTTGGTCATCGAACATTAATCAGCAAGATTTAATTCTATTGTCCAGAAGACAATATCAGTCTGTTAAAGGTATTTGATAAGAGAAAAACTTGTTTTCAAAATTGATCAACTTTTCTTCAATATACCGATAAAGTTGGAGTGAACTATAGATAAACTAATGAATTGATTTCAATTTGGTAACGGATAGAAACGAAACGAACTTTGATCAAATTGTTAGTAGAAAAGTAATAAAGAAATGACTGTTTTTTTTTTAAACTTTCAAATTCACTTAAACCCCCAAAATGGTTTGCACACAATTCTGATGTTTAATGTGTTACCTAGGCAACCAACAAACATTCTTTCTTCAACGTTTCAACCACTTCAGGTCAAGCGTGCCAAGATGACAATATATAGTCCGATGGGCTTCAGTTTTATTTATTATCCCCGACAGGATAAACTATTTATCGGAAGGCTTCGTGTAGCTACAATATAATATTCATAATGTTTAAAGGGAAACAGTCGTCATTATAACATAGGTTTTCTGCTGTAGACCTCAATGTGCGCATGCCCTGCAGGCTTTTAAAGTCAGAATGTGTTAAGAATAATACTTCAGGGTGGGGGGGGGGTGGGTATCACCGACATCTGTTATGACTTCAGAGGAATTGCATCTCGGAGTCTGAGTGTTGCAAAATCAAAACACACTCTTAGATCTTTCAACATTAATTGATTCATAATTCTCCACCAATTATTTGTAAAGAAGAGGGGGTGGGGTCGGAGTGAGTTCAGAGTTAGGTATCACCAACATCTGTAATACTTCAGAGGAATTGCATCTATGGGTCAGTGTTGCATATCAAAACAGTCTTAGATTTTTTACCATTAACTGATTCATAATTCTACAACAATTATCTGTTGATCATTTACTGACAAATGGTGTATAACATTAATAATAATGATAATGATAATAATAATTAAATATCGATAGCGTTTTTTATGTATTATACATTTATGTGAACTTTAATGTCTCCGTCGTCTCTCATAAAAACAAACTTGACATTCTATAGTCATAAATTCAACCGTTGGTCAGATGGGAATTCAATTTTACATGGCACTTAGGTATAAAATATTAGGCGAATTAAGAAATCATCCAAACTGACTTTCACCCCCAATATGACAGACTCCAAACAGGTGTACGTTAGACAGGTACATTTTTAAAGAGGTTTGACATATTTCAAGATATGGAATGAACACCGTAGACCGTCTGGACTGACGAGAGGGTTAGGGAAGGGGATGGGGGGGGGGGGGGGGCAAGGGTTACATCCCCATAAATCGGATAAAATCAATTAGGCGGTCCGGGGAAAGATGGGTAATCCTTATTGTAACAATTTTATAGAAAATATTAGCTTATAAATAGGTTTTTTTTCATAAAAAAAAAACATTTTGTCGTTAGATATACAGATAAGGAAGCTGCGTACCAGAAGACTTCTTCATACTTCCATGGATTTTATACAAATGGAGAATTAAAATAATTGCCCACAGTGACACTTTGTCCCCAATGGCCCGACCGGGCTCTCGACGCCGAGAGCCATGGATTAAACTATAACTTAATTCTAAGATACCGACTGAGACTATATACCTAAGTACATTATCAGCTGTTATATACGGAAAGTCGTTTATTATAAATAAACGCATTAGTCATTCAATATCTTGGCATTATCAATGGAGCTCACGTGATCATAAACGTTATCATAAAGGTATACTAACTAACACACCATTTCGTTGACAAGCTTTGAAAACTGGACCAGGAATTGAAAATTAAAACTCTCTTTTAAACTAGCGTCATTATCAACTGTTAATGTCTGCCAACCATCATCCTTTTAACCAGGAATGTGTCTCACTATAGCACATCCCTGCAAGTTCAACAAATAACACAAGACATCCATTTAAACTTGCTCCAAGTCGTTTGCCTATTAATTTTCGTTCAGTTCAGTTCAGTTTATTTTAATTTGATTATAAGTGTAAAAGTGCAAGAAGGTGAACTCTAAACATCTTGGAGGCTTGACAAATTCATCACTCATAGTAAAAAGAAACAGAAAGGAAACGCCTCCGCTATTTCCTCCTTAATGGGAACTCATAAGAAACATACAACATATGGGTCTGGTACAACTTGTAAACAACAAAAAAATGGAAGAAAACAAACAAGCATGAGCGAGTTTTTATATTTGTAATATTTTAAGCAAACGAATTTTCCTGGGAATATAGTCCCGACGTCTTGGAGACATACTGCAATCGTACTATTTCATAAATGATATATGCACATCTTATATTATACGATAGATTTTTTAATATTTTATTAGCCTTATAGGCCGTATATACAGTAGTAAAAGAAGTTACGAGTGATGATAAAATTAAAATTTAATTCACGCACTATAGGGACAGATATGGAATTTAATGTTCACAGCTCAAATGATCTTTTTTCTTCCTTCGCTCCTTTTTTCGTCTGTGTCATTAAAGTAGTGGGTCGTGGAGTATTGTCTTTCGCAACCAATTTCAAACTTGCTGTGCTTTTCAAGTCAAAATTCTCAGATTAAACAGAGCGTTACATTTAAAAATCGACATGCAGATGTTTACTTGTAACTTGCTGGTACTTTCTCTGACATGCTGATATATTATCTAATTCTGTGAAACAAATGGCGTTTCTGTATTTACAAAAAGCATTGGAAAGCATTTTAAGCTTCAAAACTTCATCATTGACAGATGTACTATACAGCCTATTTTGCATATACAAATCGGGACAGAAGTTGCTACTGAAATGAACTACATTGTAACCCGATGATTTTATGTTTCAGCTTGAGAAGACATTGTACACATAGTTAATTTGGTTGAGTGTTGATTACGTTAAATATAATTAATTAAAATAATAAATTATTAGATACCCTAATTGAAACACAAATACGAAATCTGTCACTTGAAACTAAGTATAGCGACGTAAGTATATAACCAGCTCTGTGTATAATCAAGTACGGTTATACATCCAGTAGATATTACAATTAACGATAATTTCAATTTCAATGTAGCATTACAATTGAAATTTTACCATTCATATCTTTGACGTAATAATGAATACGTACATTCATTACACCTTTCTATATATGAGATATATATGTTTTACTAGTGTAGCACCCCTATAATTGTTATGGTAAATTAGGACATGTGATAATTTCCCCTACAAATTCTTGGTACTCATGGAGTGTAATGGCAGGAAGTTATCATGACTATGCCTTCTTTTCAATTCTTGGAATGCCATTGCTGTGTCCTATAGTATACCAAGAAGAGTAAGCCACTACCTAAGCCATATATCAGCCATTGCAATGATTCAAGGGCTAAGCTGTCTAAAGAGAGTGAGATCTTCTGCAAATAGATGACCCTTGTGTCCACCTTTTTGTGTTTATATGAACTCATTCTCTGGGACTACGTCACTAAGTTGTTTACACCTGGTGTCTTAGTGGTTGTTGCGTAATGTTGGTGTTTTCCGATAATGAGTATGCCGATCAGCCGGTTCATTTATCTCCTTATTTGGGATGGGCAGGAAGTTGTTAAGTCCTAGGGTACTTCCCCCTGGCTCTATACTTGTGTTATCTAGTAAACTATGTGTTCCCTTCGATAGGAACATATAGCCAATGTTGTTTATCCCCTTTATAAATATATCTGCATTGTGTACTCTATATAAGTTACACTAAGCCTATAATCTACCTGTATATAAGGATATGTCTTTCGTGGAATCCATTACCGAGATCATAGCTAATGTATGTTCTTTAGTTCCCTTTGTGACTGTCTTTGTCGAGAAATTGATCTAAATAGTTGTGCAACTGTTAAGTGGTATCTATTCTATTTTCAAGAGAGTCTTATTACAAAGGATATAGGCCTATAATATTATATTATTTTAGTATTTATGCATTTAGTTGTCTATATTAGGAACACGATAGTAAATTGGGTTTAGGGCAATTCGCACCTGACTGGGACATACTGCATGGTGTCCATCATTGAGATGCCACATCGGCTAGATTTGAGCTTTATATCTTATGCTATTTACTGAAAACATATTTCATTTACATACAGCCGTTAATGTTTAGCTTGTACTTACTTTAAATTTGTGTCATATTGCAGTCGATATTGAGCCTATCATAGGGGTTCATATATTCGCTTTTGTGTTTATATTATATTTGTTTGTGTTGTTATCTCAGATGAGCCAGTTGTTATGGTAGTAATGTAGGTTTGTATACGTCACGAGGTGCATGGGTATATTATACGTGCCTAACAACCAGGTATCTCGATGCAGGTAAGAGGACCCCCCCCCCCATACAAGACCAATACGCCCTGTGTGGTAGGATGGATCTGTGGGGTCACAAAACTAACATTTCTACAATTACATGCATACGCCCTGTAAACTCTGTACATGGAAATGTGTTCAATCAACTAAGATCAAATTTGATTGTACATTGAAATTCCAACTGATAACTCGTTGTTTCAACTTCTCCTTATTGTAGAGAAATGATATCTGTCTACTACAATGTAATAGGGTTAGATCTCGACCCTTTTGATGTTTATTTTGTTCAACGTTAAACATCTTTATATAGAAGTGGAACATTATAAGCATAAACTATAGCTGACGATCTTTGAAACAAGAATTTACATAACTGTAAAAATGATCAAAAACGTGTCTTTCATGTAAACTATACATCGGGTGACGACAAGCCGTGTAAGCGGACACACTGACCTTAGTAATGTGTGTCAAGATACAAAATGACATGTTGACATATGAAGTATCAAAAGAAACATGTTTGATGCTTCTAAATGTTTATACTTTGTCAGGCGTCTTGAGACGCCGTGTTTGAGTTACCTTTCACTGCTTAAAAATTAAAATGTTGAATAATAATGTGTCACAGGCAACTGCAGATATTTTGATGAAAATTATCACTTTGCCACAAATAGACCCCCGCAGGGAATGTTGTTCAATACGATCATCTGATAGGTGCATCGTACGATAATCAACGACAGAAGGCTACTGAGCCTCAACAATGTTGATAGTTTCAATAAATCATAGTGCTGTTTTTTTGTTGTTGCTTGTACACAATGTTTGAAAAGAACAGCGCCAACTTGAGCCATAGATCAGTGTGATATGAACGTTATTTTGCGTAGAATACTGAATTTGCTCCCTAAGATGAAAACACTATCCTATCATGATGAGTATCGGTAAAACGAGAGCCTAGTCTTAACGTTCAACAATACTGATAACACTCACATCTGGTTCTCGCTTGTGTCGTGATAAACATGAACCAAACGGATAATCAAACATATGTTAAGACGTGATTTCATTACATTCACTCATGATCACTGTAATATGTAATTTAAGTTACGGAAAAATGAAATTTTTCACCTAACATACTTGATGTAGGTTACCACTGTTGTTTCAATTTCTTATTTAAAATTATGCGATCTACATGTAGCTTTAATGTAGAATCATGCCACCGATGTTATCTGAATGATACAATTATGAGTCATGAACGATATTAGTCTAGGGACTTTGGTACGTTATCAGAGTAAAGGTTGTTGGGTTATATCTTATCCTATACAGTCAACTACTTCCTTTTCAATATGTATTGTACGTTAAGCTCGCCGTACTAGATGGTGATAGGTTATTCATTTAGTACAACTACGTATCTCACCTATAAGTTATAGGTTGCTGATAATGACCTTTACATGCATACATGTTCTTGTTATGAAATCATTACTGTTGCCATGTATGCTGTGTTGAAGGTGCACTGTCTTGAACCAGTAGTCGGAAAAGAAAACCATATATAAAGTAGTAGTACACCATGTGATTCGAAACACTAACCATGCACATACATGCGTAACAATATCATATCTCATAGTGCATTTAAGAACTCATTTAAGTGAGTAGGCCAATATGGATTTTTTCCCCTTCAAATACGGCCACATTTGTAGCTATATTAGGTCAAGACTATGCTAGGCTAGTTTTCTATATATTTCGAAGCTAAACGCCACTTCGTAGTAAATTAGGTGAAGAAATTTAATAAGATGGGTGGGTCTTTTCTTTCCAACTCCGGATTTGCTGCTACGAAGGAAATTGAAACCTTAAAGTGGGTCGAACCCGTCACCGCAAAAGCTTAATTGCCATGTACCGGTTATGTCCAGAACAAACAGGGGGCCTTGGACACATATTTACTTTACTTTTTGTACCACAACCATCCGTGTTCAATCTGTAATGTGGAAACCCGAAGTTTCTTTAATACTTTAATGAAATCAAAGGCGTGTACTTGGAAAGTTGTACCGAGGGTGAACCCCAGTGACGAATCTTTTTGGGAGTTCAATAATGTATAGCTAGCTATGCGACTCGCCCCCTGGAAGGGGTAATCTAACCTAGTCGCTGGTAATGACGACAACTTGTCTGGATTAAAAAAATGAGAGCAGCGCATACAGCGATGTTTATATATAGGTAAGACATGGTCGTGTGTCTCGTGTGGTTTTGTTTTCGGTGAGAAGGTAGGCTACTGTATCATCTCTCTGTTGGAGGTGATGAGGGGGGATTTTACTTACTACCAAAAAGAAATTGTCAGCTTGTCGATTTTCTTAGTTTTCTCAGACAGTTCTGTTATAAGAAAATAATATACATAATATAAGAAAAACACTCGGGTCATGACAGTTACTAAAACACTTACTTGCGCGTTAATTTGATTTATTCCGTTTTTGATGGTTGAAATAACTTTGTTTCTCACGTATTAAATATGATATAACACTGATTTGGGCAGGTAAAATCGAATTAGGTGATTTAAACTCAAAACAGTGATGGAATGATATCATAATTGCATGGAAGGTGTATGGCTATAATCTATCAGCGTGATACGTCAATGCTACACTTGTAGCTTGTCTCCTTCGCGACAGGCTATATTCGCCTTGCAGGTAAATTCAGGTTAAAGTCGGATAATGACATTTTGCTGAATCTTTGTACAATATATTCAATTATCTCTGTAGTAAGTGACGCAAATTATGGGTTTCTATCAATTGCAATCCCAAACGATTTAGTTCAGTACAATGCACTCGTTGTAACGTTATAAGCTTATTCTTAGTATCTTCTTGAAAGCGAGAGCAAACCAGATACGAGGAACACAAGATTTTTGATGGAACAACCAAAGTCCCTTTTTGAAAACGCGATCTGTAATATAGCCTACTTTACTGCACAAAAATCGCATCAAAACGTAACAAAAAATTCGGTAGTACATTAAATGGGTGGAACACAAGTTTGTCTATTCTGCAGACATATAATAACTAGCCTACACGAGGCAAAACAATGATTGTGATCACATAAAATAGTCTAAGTTAGACCAAGGCGATGCTAGAGACCTGCAGTCTAATATCCGGGCCCTAATGGTTAGCGATATCCATTTATGTACGAGCCCTGAACGTAGCTTTCTATACGAGTAACACCGACATGCCGCGGGCAAACTGCAGACACGTCATTCCATTAATAGAATATCAAGTACATACAGGGATGCAGCCTTTTTGTTTCACGCGGATTTATTCCGGGCTGAACTAAGTTCAATGTGCATCGTTCCAGCTTCTCCGTCAGTGAGGTTGGGATGTTTCTTGCAAATAGCGTTACCGCATACGTGCATGCAGTACCGTATATACCATGCAGACACATGAATACATGGACAGCGTTCACGTGAGCTTGACGAGTGGATCCCGTAAATCGGCATACAAAGCAATACCCTCCTCACCCCCGGCCCCCCCCCCCCTCCAAAAAGTGTCAAGAAACGAGAAGCTTTGGATTTTGATTCCAAAGTAAAATATTCCTTCGACACAAAAGTTACAAACGTGAGGTCACGTGTGAATGTTACAATCCATTGATCTTTACGTACTCATACTGTGTCTTAGCAAATTTCACTGTATGCTATCACATCTGTGTCTTTCAATCAAACATGTGTTATGTCACTAACAAAATCGTTACCTCTTTTGGTGTGGTAGGATAACACAATGTCAGCCGCGTAACTATAGGACGGTGCGGACGCCCGGGCCCCCATCGACTGAATAGTCACCCATTAACTAAAACGGCTACAGTATTGATATTAAACGTACAGCCTGTAAACAATAACCGAGCCCAATGTACCCTCGTGGGCCATTGCTTATTTATCTAGATATCCAGATGGTCCCCATTTTTAAGCTACCGCCAGGGATTACCAACATACTGTTCAGTACAGTTATATCTATCGATACCCACCAACATGGGAATTCCAACGAAATTCTGACCTCAACAGAGAAATCCTGATAGCGCCATATTCGGGTGTCTATAAGGTACCAAATATCCATAATGGCCCATTCCAAGGCCAAACCATGCTTGGGCTTGGGTGTGGATTGTTGACTCTCCCATGGGGGCCCATCTCTATTGTTACATCGTTGTCCTGTTACTCTATATAGCTGAATAATGCATGGGTAAGAGAAAGGACGGTAGTTTGCATAATAATGCCCACGAGACGGAATAATGCATTCACTCTGTTTGCTCCAAACGCTCTTTCTATATAACACGTTTACAAGAAGGAATGACGGTGAGATGTATAGGTTCAGATGTTTCCATGGGAACTCAACATGCATTATGTGATAGGATAACCCGGCCATGCGATAGACGTTAATCGCTAATGAAGAGAGTGTCATGTATGGCTACTAACTCTAATACTAACAACCTTCACGTAATGGAGTCTCCTCTTTTTTCTTTTAGTCTAATTGTCTATCTGTCTGTTTGTCTGTGATACTCGTATGTATATTTTTCGGTTCATTCGTCTGTCTGATTTTTCTTGAGTTGGTAATTTTCTGTCGGAAAGTTGTGTCCTGTAAATTATAAATCCAGTACCGATATAAACCAATGTGAAAATCTGTTTGTCGGAAACTGTCAACAGAAACGAATTTATGGTATGAGATTTTGTTATTGCGAAATTATTGCGCAATTATTCGAAGTAGCATTGTCATGGTAATCAATATAGGTTCAACGTTTTCCCCAATCCCCAGGGAAAACTTCCGTTCGTAACAGCATGTCTCACGCGATTGCCTTATTTCACTCAAAATATTACCTGTTGATTGAATTAAAAAAGGGAAAATGACGCAACTTGCCCTCATTGAGAAATAACATAACTGCTACATGTCCGGAAAAAGGAAAATACAAAAGAACTCTGTACTTTCCAATGCCTTTTATAGCTCTCCGCGTGCACACTGACCTATTAAACGCGACCCCGCGACTCAAGTCGATTGAACGTCGTAACGTGGATAATTACAAATTGATAATAATAATAACAAAAGATTTTTATGGCATCTAATGAAAAGAATAAAATGCTGTATTACGGCATGTTCCAAATGACATGTTTTTTTTTTTAATGTAGATGTAATTCAACGCTTGTCTATTTTTATATTTTGGCTGAGTTATTACAATTTATAAATCAATGAATAGCGTTTGTTTTGTTGGTCTACGACATCTCAATGCCAACATTCTGGCTTAAGTAATTCTTCAAGAGATAATTTTGTTAGGGAATTAAAGTAGTATTGATATAAAAACGGCATTACACTACAAAATAAATGTTTACGGTATAGCTGCAGAATGCCTTTGGTAAGACGTTTTTAACAGCGGTTTGTGAAAACCGGTGCACCGACGTTTCTTGAAAGGTTATACATTGGAAGCCGGGAATTCACGAGTCGTTATTTTCGGTTAAATCACAACGCCTCTAAGTTTTCCTTCTAATATCGTGATGATTTTTCCTGCTCTTATAATTTATTTTTCATTAATCTGTAATACCCTTCACGGCGGGCTAACGGATACTGCAAGTGATCGATTTGTGGCACCTTTAATTTAAAGCGGTTTACAGCTTTCAATGACGTAATATATATCTAAGCGGTAAGTTAAGTATATATATAGTTACCAACAAATAATTGCAACATTTGTGAAAACTGTCACTTCAAGTCAATTATACCCATCATTAAACATAGTTTATTCTTAAATAACGCTAATGCAATTAAAAGTGCGCTCAATTGTTTTGGCTACAACGAATAGCGAATGTTATAATTAACGGTTTTACGGAACTCTTACTTTCATAACGTTCTGTTATTTTACAGAACGGGCAATGAAAAATTAACTAACGATGAATGTACATGCCAACTATTTATTTTAGTGTTGAAAAGCTGTTAAAATGTACAAACGGCATGCCATAGTAATATTACGTCAAAATTTTACCTTTAATTTACGTTTTTTTGGTAACAGTGTAATATCTATTGCGCATATTGCGAATGTATGTATGGGTGTTTGTATGTGTGTGTATGCATGTAAGTATGTGTGGACACACCAACCACGCTACTGTAAGATGATATCTTCTTCGGCCTTCTAAGCACTGAAAATAGATCTACCATTTCCTATATAGACAGCAATAACGGTTAAATTTCAACAAACCTTCCGTGGCTTGTATAATATATTTCATATAACAAACAACTTTGGTTACCTATCATTACATCCGTCTCCATCTAAATTTAGAATCGATAAGTAATTATACAAATGTCAAACGAACAGTCACTATCTCCATGGTAATTCCTTAACGACCTTGTACACGTGACCTCTCAAGTGCTGAAATTGCGTGATCGCATCCATGACCTTTGACCTGAACCAAAACCAACAAGATTCTTGTATTGACCAAATGTATATCTTTTCTTTCCTCATTGAGCAACGTGCACATGTTCGTCGGTAAATTTATTGCATAGGCTGTTAACGGGGAAAATTTTTTGGACGATCGAGATTTGAAGTATACACTTTCGCTGCCCCGCTCTACAGAATCTGATTACATAATTATGTGTCATACGCATACCCCCATATTTTCCTAGCCAAATTTCGAATTCTCTCTAGGCATGCAGTATAAGTTCAAAAATATTCTAAAAAATCTCTTTCTACGAATAGAGACAATCGTCTTTCAAACTATATATATATATATATATATATATATATATATATATATATATATATATATATATATATATATATATATATATATCCAAGGTCATTCATTATCAAACGATGGTCACCAAGAATTCTCGAAACAAAGCATATAAGAAGGAAAAAAACTATTCAATTGAGCAATAAAGCATTTGAAAGATAAATAAATCTTCGAAAACTGAATTAACTATAATCTACAGCGGTATTCAACGATCTTGAATTTCTTCTGAGTTTATTTTTCTAAAACATTACATATTTCCTTTCATCTCCTGTATTGGCGTCGAATTCATGATTTCTAGGTCAAATTTTGTTTGGCTCCCATGAAGAATATATAATTTACCAGTACCTGGGATATCCATCGCTTAAAGTGGCATTATGACCACAAAAGGAGAAAGTTTTAAACCTTTCACAAACATGCTCCGATAATCATGGAATGCATGTATAGCCAACACAATTTCCCCAGAAACAGAAATTTAAATGCGTTCATTTACGTCATATAAAAGAGTACGTATGCGTGCATATATGATCTGGGTTAATCCGTTAATCCCTGCATTGGTTGTCAGTTTTCTGAGAATTTTTTAAGGACAAGTTTAAAAAGACTTTGTCTTTTGTTTTGTCGTATGTAATTCAACAACTTAATGGAAGGCCACAAATCTATTACGGTTTGTTAGTCTCTCAATCTTTAAAGAACGTTCCACGACGACACCGTCGTTACTATTGCGTTACCGTAATCTTTATTATTACTTACACTCAACGCAACTCTTCAGTCTTAACAACGGTTTCGGTATCAATAGAGCCTATTAATTTTGTAATTTAGCTATTTTCGCTATTTTCACAATTTTCCATTTTGTTATAAAGGACGAAAGAATCAGGGGGCAAAAAGTTTGCCAAACTCCCCCACCCCCTCCCTTATTCATGCTAACAGTGGCCTAAATAAATACTACTCATTGCTTACATACATACTTTTAATAGTTTTATGAATTATTCAAACCAAAAAGAGATATTTATCCATGAGAATATTACAGTTAATTTTTCCAAGAAATTTACCGCTAGCATGGCCTATATAGCCTCACGTATACATGTTATACAAATAGATTTAGAGGTTGGCAGATTTCCTGAAAGTGTGTGCTTGTGTTCTTTGTAAAAGTTAAAGAAATAAAAGTTGCACAAGCTTATATCGTCATGAACTATATAGTCTGAAAGTGGAATAAAAGACTACCCAACAATTTCTTGCAGACTTCAATAGTTCTATGAATTATACAGACCAAAAAGGGATATTTATCCATGAGAATATTACAGTTAATTTTTCCAAGAAATTTACCCCTAGCATGGCCTATATAGCCTCACGTATAAATGCTATACAAATAGATTAGAGGTTGGCAGATTTCCTGAAAGTGTGTGCTTGTGTTCTTTGTAAAAGTTAAAGAAATAAAAGTTGCACACGCTTATATCGTCATTAACTATTTAGTCTGAAAGTGGAATAAAAGACTACCCAATTGCTTGCAGACTTCAATAGTTCTATGAATTATACAGACCAAAGAGGGATACTTATCCATGAGAACGATAGCATAAAATAGCCTCGCGAATAAATGTAAGAAAAATAGATAACAGGTTGACAAATCTCCTGAAATGATGTGATTGTGTTTCATTTAAAATAAATCCTAAAACATTTTGCAATCTTATATCTTCATGGAGGAGTCTGAACATGAAATGATTTCTGCAGTGCTGGTAATTTAAAGGACGTGGTAAAAAAACCGACAAGTTTGGTTCTGTTCAAACTTTCTAGAACTTCTTTTGTTACCGTACATATTTAACGGTAAACCTTGGTAAACCTTAAAAAATGTATTCTTTAGATTTTGTTAGTAATCTTAGCCCTGTAGATGTCCGTCCCTTTCTCGAGTCGAATCCCGCGCCCCCCCCCCACCCCCTCCCCTCCCTCCCTCCTCCCATCTTCTCTCTCTCTCTCCCGCTCCTTCTTTTTCTCCAAAATCGGGCGTACTGCTTTATGTCAGAAAACTTTTGCTATAACATGACGTGTTGGGTCGTAAAGGTCAAACGCCTATCTCTCGCCCCTTTTATGTAGCGGACATGTTGAGTACATAATTCCATATACCCAGTGGGTAGTATACTATGACTGTACCACCTATAGTGCTGAAATAGGGATCGTATAACCTTGCAAGGAGCAGTTCGTTTTCACACCAAGTGTCTGCTTCAGGTAAATCGTTCTGGAACTATGCCATTATAATACGAGACTCCATATAATACGCAGCTGTTTAATTCCACGGAGTAACAGTTCACTCTCAATCTGAGAGAGTCAACGATAATCACTCTTTAATGTGTTATTTGATTTTCTAGTCATTTTTGTTTTCTCTCTCGGAAAGTTAGCTCGAATAGCGGAGTGCTAACATTCACTCGTATCAGAACATAATTGACATAAATTTAAAGGATTGGTTCAGTTGTCATACATGTTTATGTTATATGAAAGAGGACAATAAAAGAAACACAATGGTGAAAAAAACTGTTCAAATATCTTTTTCGGTTAAAGAGATATTCAAGTGTAAAGTTTTATCAGATTGTGTAGAAACTGCTGAAATCTGACTAGCTGTGATGTCACATCCTCATATTCCTGAAAAGTCTTTGTTTTTTTTCTCTAAATATTTTGTGAGATTTCATGACTTTCAACCAAAAGATATGTCAGGAGATCTCATATTTGTCAAAGGAAGTATTTGAGATTAAACATCTGAAGAATTTTTGATTACATTATTTTCAAATGTGTTAAAAAATGTAAATAATTTTTAAAGAAATATATTCACAAATGTTTAGGAAGTCAGGATGTGACATCACACCCTCACAGTAAGTATTTCTACACCAGTCGTTTTCAAAGAAATTTTGATATCTTCAAAGTGTCATATCTCCTTAACAGAGCATGCTATCATGGTAGTTTCTTCACTGTTCTTTTTGTCTTTTTGTGCTCTTTCATACAAAATAGACATATCAAACACCTGAACCAATCCTTTAACTCTTTGATAAGAGTGACTATCGTGCCTCTAAGCAGTAATCATCTTGGACGCGTTGGAATTATAAGAGTGTACTGCAGCTTATCTGACAATACCAAGCATCTCATGAACTCTCCATATAGGTCGAGTTCGTATCTCTTAGAAATATACACGTGTGTCAGTAACTAAAGTTGTACTAAAAAAAGTACAAAAGGTACAAAACACAACATAATGATTAAAACAATCAAATATGAGTTTATTAGGATTTTACAACTGTCAATCATATTTATCCATTTATACATTTTTAATACATTAGTAAGCAGAAGAAGCGATAACAAGACATATGGCTTTCTGCTTTAGTCATCCCGACACAGGTAAAGTCAAGTATCAAGGAAGTTTATCAGGATGATGCGCACGGAAGATAGGAAACACCTTCGAACTTGCCAAAAGATGGATGTGGTTTGTTATAGAAAACCACACGTGATATTTTAACATTAAAAATTAAAAGAGAGATTAAGATTTATGCAACTCTTCTGATATACAAATGTGACCAAAACGGGTTGTGGTTAAGAAGAAGAAAAAAAACAACAACTTTACTAAGACCAATAAAAACTTAAAGGACTGCTGTTTACCCGGCTTTTGAAGTAAAACCAAAGTGAGCCACACGAGTTATGAGTGTATACATATAGGCCCTATATTTGTATTCGTCACTGAGAAAGAAGAACAATAAACCATTGCAATCGTGTAGAAATAGTATGGTTGCATCACGAGAGGTTTGGTATAATAAAACTGTTTATCAGTGTTCGCCTGTATGCACGGAAGAGTGTCTTACCCGCCATGGGTGCGTGTTTGTGTGTGTGTCTCTCTGTATGAATGCGTGACACTCGCTTATTATCAAAACATCTCAAAATTTAAAACTCACGCGTACATTTTGATTTGAGATTTTACATGTGCATGTTCTAAATCGAGTACAAGAAACCGAAAACTGTTTGGTGGTGTAGGTCAATGGTCAGCAGAGGGTCTACAACCTTTTGGCCGAAATAACGAAGAGGGCATGGATCGTTTATAGCATGATGGTACATCAGCAGTTAGCTAAAAATCAGTTCACGAGAGATTATCGAAGGTAAAGCGTCTAAAGAAGTCGTAAACATGATATAAATCAGAACTTGCATGTTGTGTGAGCCGTCTGTTACTTTAGAATTTATTAACAACACCAACTGTTGCTTTTGTGTGGTTTATGGCAAAAGTCTTTGTAAGGGAAACGTTTGAAGAATGTCGACAATTCTTTTAACCTCAAATATACTGCGTTTGTATGCATTTTATCAATGAAGCACTTATCGAGGGCGGGGGGGGGGGGGGGATTAGATGCATAAACCAACTTCAAGTCAAATATAACCTTAAACATATAAGACTACTTAACGCACGAGAAGGCATAATTGAAGGACTTGAAAATTTGAGGCATCATCAGAATGTATTCATTTAAATCCTCTGAGGTACAGAGTATCCTTCAAAAGTGATATATTTTGGAATGATTGATTAGTTGTCAATGTTCTTTGTCGTTAGAATGTCATCAGAATACAAAACCGTTTTCAGCTCAGTTGCCATGACGACATCATTTAGTCGGCATGCTTTAGCTTAGATGTATTCACAAAATGCCACTCACTTTGAGAACATAGAACCGTATCCACGCCACATAAAATGCCAAACTGCTACGATGATGTAGTTATGACCAAAATATGCGGGTCATTACCAGCAATTTTGGCAAAGATTTACTTAATTTTAATTTAAGAAAATTGTACATTCACCGGTTTAACATTCAACTTACTGCAGAGGTCTTTATACTATAGTCGAAACAGGCATGGAAAATTGAACGACGGAAAGAAGGAGGTGAAAGGGGGAGGGCGGGGTGAGGGAGGGTGGCGGGTTGGGGGGTGGGGTAAAGTATTGGAGAAAACTATTTTGCCAATTGGCATCCCGTCTGTGAAAGGAACTTCACACCCTTAAAACGACAAGTGGCTCCTATGTGTAAGACGTCTAAAGGGTACGCTTTCCTGTTACTGATACATTTGCCCCAACTACAAGCTCATGTATGACAGATTATATGACAGCTGTCACATGTTTTGAACCAATAATATTTAACTTATATACGTATATATAGTCATGGTAGTGTTTCTTTTACGTGCGAATTGGAATGTTGCAGGGGTGTTACGATTCTCGAGGTCTTACCAAATGGAACAGATGGAAAGATTAAATATACTCATGGGATTATCATAATTCATGAGACGTACTGTTCAAAGATACGCATAGCTAAAGTATTCTATAAAGTTAAGTACATTAATATCGATAAGCATTCACACTTTAACATAACAGAGGTCTTTAAAGCAAGAACATAACTATGACAACAAAGAAAAAAATTACGACACCACGGCGCCAAATGAATCTACATAACTCAGCACTAACTTATCGTATTACATCAGGATTGTGCGCATTGCGAGGAGGCATCACGAGGGGGGAAACGGGGAGGGGGGTGGTGAGGTTAAGAAGGGGATACCGCCTCGGGCTCCGGGGTCAATAAGGTGACCCGGGAAATATGGCATAAAGAATAACAATTTAGTTTACATTTCATTAATTTGCTTACGGGTCGGCAAATTTATTTTAAAACTGTGCCTTTGTCGCTGTAGATGAATAGTTCATCTAGTCAATCAGTCATTGGTTTACCATATATTCACATATTAGGCTATCTCGACAAAATGATGACTACGACTGTTAATCAAGTAACTGACAAGGTGATAAGAAACAAGCTGAATTGTTTTCATAGAACCGCAATATGGATTAATGAATGAAGGAATAACATAAGAAACCGAACCTTTAATCTGTCCGACCAGTTTTTACTTTACAGTGAGTGACTGAATGTCGCTTATTCAATTCGAAATGAATGTACGTCTATAGTTGGTCATGTCATGTCCTGGTTAAGATGATACAAGCGGTTTGAGCCTACATATACGCCGGTGGCGTCGGTTAACAATCAACAGTATCATCCGGCTACATAGATACAAAAGTGTACACCCTTATATCTTGACTAAATTTCAGGGTCACCCGTATTTATGGACATGTAACACAAGCATAAAACCTTTAATGGTCTTTATACCACTGCCTCAACAGGTGTTCAACAGATCGAGACTAATCTCGCCTTTTATATTTTTCGGTTCCAAAAGTAAACATTTAACGAATATCACCTAAATTACAGATATAGGCCTATGGGCTATACAACTATAAAGGACGAGTATTATTTGGATACAAGAATCGGGACGATCCTGTTATGGTCAAACCACACAACCATGCTTTAAATGTATTTACTTCAGTTACTGAGAGGGTTTGCGGGAGGGCCGGGGGGGGGGGGGTTAGGGCGAACATTGCATCACAAGTAAATGAAACGATGAATCACGGGGTCAAGACAGGACTTTGGTCACGAAACCTTGTAAACTAGATCAAACAGTTTCTGGTTTAGTCTGTTGATATGTTGAAGTTTATTTAACGTATACGCTATACCGTTGCAGGTCTGCATGGCTGTATTTACAAAGTTAGTTAAACGTATATACCGACAATACCAATGATATAAATGTAAAGTGCACCAAGCAGTACGAACACAAATTAACGATAGTTTTCCCCCGTATTTGAGGTAAAATGACGTCTTAAACTTAAATTACTGAGAACTTCGAAATTTTTTATTGCAAAATTGAATCTATACAGTGAATGATTTATTGGAAATCTCAGAACGTCTGAAAAAAACGTCAGAAAATGAACCCATTATTCTGCTTTACTATTGAATTTTGGTTAAGGAAAATCTGTAAACCCGAGTGTGCCTACGTTATCAAACTATGTATAGCTATGGATAGCTTTTATATCTATGATTAATAAACACCTAAGTTCGGTTGCTGTTGTTGTTTTTGTAGCTGTTGTTTTATACAGGCATTTTAGTTTAATTGTTTATCAACTACGAAGGTGAAAATAACTTTGACGTAGCGTGGACAAATACGAACAACGGATGTTACTGGAAGGCACTATGCACAGACCGACGCTTAATTCAAAACGATATCTTACCAATACTACATAAAGTCATCACTTTCATCCATCACACGCGACCTACCCTCCTTCTTTCCTCCCGGGACACACTCCTTATTAAGAACGATTTCTCATTTTGTTAAATTAGAGACTATGCTGTCTTTTTAAGGGTTGTAGCTTCATTTTGGTCAATTTATGCGAAGCTATGTAGAGAATCCACTAGATTAAACTACATAGTAAGCCTGCATGGCCTATGCTTTTCAGGCAGTACAAAATGTGGTGCAATTTATGAGGGTTTACTTGTTTTTCCAATCATAATTTATGGCATAAATAAAACGACATCTGCGCTTCCAACACTCAAATATGCCAGAAATGGGAGAAAGGTCAACTATACACTCAAACTAATCTTCCCCTATACGTTCTACTGTTAACCTTCTCAGATTGTATCCAGAGAGAATTGTTTATCTTAGTAATGATCTTAATTCATGTTGCTTTGTAACACTTTCGGAGGTAAATTCAGCACGCCACAAAATCGGGGGATGGGAAGGGGGCAGGAGAGGTATAGATGACCGTTCACACACTCAGGGCCAGATTTACCCCCATTTTATGGAATGGTGTGCTGGTCCCGAGCCAACCTGACCCATATGATAAATCCTGCCCCGCATCCTAATCCAATCGTAACCTTAATTCGTTTTTAAGCTAATATATGACGAAATATAGCTTTGGGCGTGATATAGTGTGTATAATATTAAAGTCGAAATGACATGGGGGAAGGGGGGGGGGGCTAAATGTTTTACAGCGGCGTACATAGTTATCATGCAGAACTAAACAACTCAATAATGCCTAGACAAATTTTGTCAACAGTGTCTGAATATTGGTACAGACCTATATTTATAGAAGTATAACATGAGCGTAGACATGAGGGAAGACATTAATTCTGCGGACAGATAATAGAGAGCAAGAGAGGGGGAGACAGAGACAGAAAGAGATAGGCAGAGAGGGTGGAGAGGGGAAGCTTGGGGTGGAGAGGGGAGGCCTTTTCCTTCTGAAATATTTAAAGAAGCAAGACTTCGAAAACGTAATTGTTATTTCTTCATTACTTTGTGTGTTACCTAGCATGAGAATGGCTTAGGGTAAGACCTCTACATTACCCCAAGGAACGCGAAAATAAAAATGTACATATGTACATATCGCTTGCAGAAATATCTTTACGCGTAAAGGGGGTGGGGGGGGGGGGTGAGAGGATTTAGCTTGTCCGAGAACTTGAACACACCGAATATAGGAAACCATAACACTCATAGACACAACCAGCCTCCCTCTATTCATTTATACCGGCGCCATCGATTCGTAAAGAAATGTGGTTGTAGAATAAAACATGGACTTGTAGATCAGAAAATCAGATCACAGTTAGTTACCGACCATATACTTACGAACAGAAAACACAAAGCAGGTTTAATGAGTAAATGTACTACTGGGTGAGGGTAAGGCTGACATCTATACCGTAAACCACTTCTTACCTCACAACACGCCCCCATCTCTTCTCTCCCCTCCACCCCCCCCCCCACACCTCCTCCCCTCAGTTCGCTCATAGATCGGCGAGGACAGATTTTTGAAACAATTTGCGCTTACCTTTATTAACCTCATTCCTTTAGAACCGGTTTTCCGATCCTTTCCTCTCATTTTCCCCGGATATTTTCGACTCTGACAAACTGGGACACAACATAAAGATATAACAGCCCACAAGAAGTAACAGTACTTAAATAATACATAAAATCTCGCCATGATGACTTGGAAAACAAAAAAACAAAAAGCTCAATATATGTCAACTAGAATTGCGTTTGAATACTTGAACAGTACGTAAAGCAATAAGGACAATAATTAATCCTTGTTTTCTTCTTGCTTTCTATATATGTTCTCTCTCGGTTAATGATTCCTCTTTCTGGGTTCTTTTTAATACGACACTTAAATTATTTTCTTTTTAAACTCTCAACTTGGTAAATGTTGTTACAATAGCCTTGAACGCGTATAAGTTTGCAAGTGAAGAACGTTTGCCAAATACATCCAACAAATTTCACAAGAACAGCCAAAAACTTGTAATCGAACTCAACCGCCGCAAATTAGTGTTCCTTCTTTTTCGTGTTTGTGTAGAGAAAATTTCAGCTCCATGCTATCCTCAAAATCACCTTGGAATAATTTTCAAATCCAATCAATCTCAAATAATGAAAGTCACATATCCAATCGATAGTCATGAAAATAAAATCTTGAATAATTTTTTGATTTCGTTTTTTCTCCCTCGTAGTGAAAATAGTTCAAGACATAACTTTGAAAAGATCGCATAAAAATGAGCCAGGTTATATATTCCAATTGTTGTTCAAATCCACGCGATTAAATCATATCCATTCTTCTCCTTTCATAAGACCAATGCACCCTCGTTGGTGGTTGTAGACAGCTTTGGATAATACCAAACTTTTAAGTCTTGAGAAATCACAGCCATGCACGAAAGATCGTCAGAAAAATTTGTGACGCGTTTGCCGTGTATAGGTAGAACAGTGCAGAAACTTTCTCCAGTTTGACACTACTTACAGTGATACAAGTCAGTACAAGTCCGTATGGTAGGTAGGCTATACTGAACACGTAAATCAAAGAGGAGTTTTATAATCTTTTTAATCTCGAAGACCGATCATTAAAGAGCTCAATACGGAAACCCGAATAGGTAGGTATATGAAACCGATGGCTAGAGGCACCGTGGTTTTCAGTCAAATTATTTAAAGACCGCCCTCTATTAGAAACCCTGGTAACTTAGACTAAACCCTGGTATTGTTGACTTTTCTTGGTTTGCGTTCAATCTCTTTTCATTTTATTTTGTATTTCATTTTATATAAGGTTTTTTTATTTTTGATCCAAGATGTTTAAGCACCCGTTTATTTGACTTTTATAAATATTGTTAAATACTAAAATCCTAAACAAACTAGTTCCTTAATTTGTCTAGTATGCTATATATGTATCATTTCAAATGACAGAGTAAAAGTAAGAAGATTTCTTCACTTCTTTTAAAAGAGATTTAGCTGCCTAGATTGAGAAAATATAATGATCACATATATAGATAAAACGTCTTCACTAGCGGTCGGTTGATTTACTCCATCCTGTTTCGTTTTTGAAAAGTTCTATGAGGAAATTTTCCAGTCTATTTCATTAATATTAATATTAAAGAGTATCGGGCAGACGAAATGTTTATAACGATGAAGGAACGTGCTCATGAAAATTGAATTTGGTCATAGTTTGGTCAAATGGCATTTTCATTGTGAGTAATGCCCGGAATGTTTGGAAAACAAATGGTCGACCAATTGTCGATTGGAACTCAAACAGCTGCAGTGAAAGATATCATCCTTAGCAAGTTTGTAAAGATACTAAATACTGTACAGAGAATTGAATGAACTGCAAAACAAATCCAGCGAAGATTGGATTTTGTAAAAAATTACGGCATCGGATAATTCAAACTGTTTTCATTGAATTGAAAAGCGATAAGTGTGCTAAGGCTATCCCAAGGCTTATTAATTTCTTACATTATTTTAGTAGACCATTATTATTTAAAAAGTATCGAGCATACACTGCAAAGTCGCATGGGCTTAGTTATCTGCCCAAGCTTGTAATATTTAGCATATGACGCCTGCAAAAGCTTCATTTCAGTACCTACGTTAAAAACAATATCTTAACAAATAAGTTCCACGAATGGAATTTGTTTAAGTTGCCTAGAATGAGATAATATGAGGATCATAGAAACAGATAAAACATCTTTACTAGCGGTCAGTCCGATTTACCCCATGCGGCTTCGTTTTTTACTTTTTTGACTTTATTGATTTTAGTGAAGTTCTAGTAACATGACATTTACTTTAACAAGAACTGACAGGAATTAACTTGAGGGCATAATAGAAGCTTATATAGTAATTATTAAGGTATGCTTGATGCGAATGTAATGTGACCTGCAAATCATTTACTACAGTGGTAGCCTAAGTAACATCTGCGCATGCGCTAGCACAGTGACAAGCACCACTTTGAACGATCATGGTAAGTAAGTATGAACGGGGAACAACTTCAGTTTCTCAGATATTCCGGCTAACCAAACCACCTAGAATTCTACGACCTCGCTCACCCAACTATTCTCTTCTTCAAAGTAATCGTGAGCCATGGATGTGAAACTTAAAATTATTAGATCTATCAAGACTGATAAAGTTATACAACGCCATGCATGCAACTTGGCGGGAAATTGATCCCTGCTTGATTTCTGTCATGTCTGCATGTAGTGTGATATGTCGTCTGCATCCATGGAACATATCCAGCAGAGCCGCGGGATAGTTCATAAAAAATGATGATGTTTCGCCCTGAAGTGACAAGAATCACCTGCGAACGGATGTTTGTCAAGTCCACCGCCCTGTGGATGTTACAATAACCTTTGACCTTAACCGGGCAAGATCATGGCGATGAAAGCGGATACAAACAGAACAAAATTTAACATAACTTCGGGGTGACTTTGATGACATTTTGTTACTCAGACACCTTCCACGCAGAAAAAAAAGAGTCATTTAATAACAATTCCGCGATTTAATAAAATCAACAAAGTCGGCCATTTTTTTTATGGGGGGGGGGCTCCAAAATAGACAAAATTCCCTACTTGTTTGATAAATATTTGCGCTATTGTGAATTGACGCAGAACGCTGGAGGGGGTAGAGAATGATGACAACCATTACAAAAAATGGCGACAGGTCTTTAAAAAACTTGACAGAATTTTTAACGATTCGAATTTTGATATATATAAAGTACATTCCCGAGTTGTCCACGTTGAACTTCTCAGCGTGTGATGTCCTAAATGAATGTTACAAAAGTTTTTGGCCGACCCCAGGAATATGCTTAAAGATCAAAAGGACAAGATAAAGCATTGTATGGTCGTCGCACCTGAGATGCTGATATTTCACCGAAGCAACATTTCACTGTCAAACTGAGCTCGATGGTCCTCATTCGTCTCGGCTAGTATTTTATACACTTTTCCATTAAAAAAAAGGACATTCCATATTTAAATTTCTAGCGATTTTCTAACCCTGCAGCCAAATATTTGCTTACATGCAGTAAAAAGTTAACAACCTGTGACTGGTTTATAGCAATACATTGGTTTTTAGAGAAAAAATTATAACCCTTTTCACGTTGTTAAAATTTAATTTACGTTATGACCAAACGATAGACATACCTTAAGATAATAAGAGAACATGATGAGAACATTCACGATCAAGACGAGTATTTGAGGCTGTGTCCAAAGAAACATGTGTTGTTGGAATGATCTATATGCCATGGTGTACAGAGTCAATGGTATAACAGGTTTAATAAGACTTATTGTTTTCTATTTTTTTTTAGCTAATGCCATGCCCTTTTAAGTTCCGAACTTATACTGTAGTTTTATTTTCTGAAATGAAAACTCACTGGTCACTAGGAATGTCATTCTGGGCCCCATGTGGTTGGCCTACTGCGACCCCCCCCCCACCACCCACCCCTTTGCCGCTACCCTACCACCGCACCATCTTTGGTTAATTATTATCCGATATGTGAATACACAAATTAAATTCAACCAAATTTGGATTCTATTGTAAACAATTCGTTAAGGAACACAAAAAGAGAAGAAGGTTGAAACGAAATTCTTTCTCTTATTCTAAAGTCAACGATCGTTTAGATTTTATAATACTAATATATTTGTTTACAAAATGGACGACCGCAAATTATGTCGCATACCGTTATTACTATTGTACGGAAACACAGTGATGGAAACTTGATAAGAATAAGATGCAACAAGTAAGTATATCAAACGTTAATAAATTAAAAGTAGCTAGACTTCGCACAAAATGAATTACGTGGATGCAAAATGAGATTCTTGTATTAATAATAATAATATCAATAATAATGACAATCAGTAGTTATTTTTACGACGCTCAAGCGAACACAAATGTGGGAGAAACCCGCAAGGGCTTATGGATTACAACTAACACGTCGGGTGGCTTCCAATTCAACAATTAACTCAAATTTGGAATCTTTTCAATTTAGGAAGTCATTTCAGATGGGAAAACCGTAAATTGCTTTTGGGGTGAAAACCCACCTTACAATGACCCGGCCGGGGAATCGAACCCGGGACCTCCGGATTGCTAAGCCTCGTTGCTTCAAATGCCATACCGCCAATATCCACTCGACCACAGCACCACTAAGAACAGAGACCCACCGAGAATCCTCAACGACCCACTTTTTAGGTCGTACACCACCATTAGTTTGCGTGACGTCGTCCTTCAATCATGTTTTTTGTTACAGGTGTCAATCATAATTCAACACACATCTTAATTTCATACCGTGTAGTCAGGGATCACAAATCTACTGCGAAAGCAATAGGAGCGGGATTTCAAGAGAAAATTCAGCATTCGTTTATTTTATGTGATCATCAGATCAATGACATAATGTTTATAGTGTTCCCAATGAGTGGCTGTTGCTTATAGTTAGGCCTACATGTAAACATGAAGTTATCAACCAAAAAAGATAAATTAAAAAAAGTATATGACGAAGTCGAAAGTTTAAAATTTTGGGGAAAATCCAAAACAGTAGTGAATTCGAAAATGAACGATACTGATATTAAACAAAGAGTAAGGTTTCAAGATACAACTTGTCGGACAGAAATAAGCAGTAAAAAGAAAAGGGAAATTGAATCCTATGAATATTTCCTGAACATGTTTAGACTGCGGGAAGCCTGATTGTGGTATACATTCCATTTCAGTTCCGTGTTAAAGGTGAAGAGCAAGTTAATATAAGATATTTGAGCAAAATATTTGCAGATATTTGAGCAAAAAAATGGCAGAAGTGGGGTGGGTGGGGTGGGTGCGGCAACGAGTGACGAATTCTGGTGACACAATATGGAGAAGCCGTAAAACTATATTGAAGTGGACAGTGCGAGCCGTTGGACTTTCTTAGCATACGAATTGATGTATTATAGTCTTTATATTATGCATCATATATAAAGTTCCCTCTCTTTTTGAGACGTGATCATATGTTTGTGAGGTATATAGAAGGCAATAAAGGGGGCAAACGTGGCGAGGTCTTTGGGGTGAGCGTGTGTATGTGGGAGGAGGGGGAGGGGTGGGGGTATGCATGAAACAGAAGTATGCACTGAACATCCATTGGCTTCACCAATACTCTAAGTTCTGCTGAGTGTTCGCACAGCCTTCTCTCGCTTTCCTAACAACTTGCTATATTTTACACGTTGTTCTTGAAATAATTAATTGGTAATCAGGTAATGTAAACACTGTACACTACCTTTCTAAACCAGTATTAACAATACAAGGTCAAGTATACTTAAGGGAAAGTTCATGCACTTTGTGTAAGCCGAGGTACATATCTATTTCGTTGCATATAGTTCTATAACGATTCATGAAGCTGTAGGCCTGCCTGCACTAATTGTCAACTTTTATCATCAACCCCTCTGTGACCACATGTACTTTGTATACATATCGCAGGTCCGGATATTTCCCAGGTAAAGCCTAAACTAGAGACCATTTGAACCGACGTATTTCCTGAATTCGTTAGAAATTTCTAGTAACTTAAGTTTGTGGTTTGCGATCTACAGACCATGAACTTTAAGATCCTGGGAATTCCAGCGCATACATTGTTCTTCCCGATAGTTTCCTGTATTACTCATTTCTTAAAGAGCTCAAGTCGAAATTTTACTAATCCGAGGTAGGTAATTGAACAGTTTCACGAGGAGCCGTACAGCTTCCTTGTTTTGGTATGTATTTAAGCCATTTTTTTTTTATTAAATAATTTTTAAACTTTTCTCAAGCGTAATATATACATATAATTACGCCTACGGTGGCATTTCGACCTTCCTTACCGGTTTCGAACCTCTGGAAATACAATCAGCGTCCATAGCCTAGTGGTAAGGGTATCCGCATATAAAGTGGGAGGCCCGGGTTCGAATCCCGGTAGAGGCTGGAAGCTTTTTCACTGTTCTGGATTTTCCAACTCACTGCAATTTCAATTATATATATAAATAAAGATATAGATATTAATAGAGATAAAGATCGTCATCATCATCATCATCATCATCATCATCATCATCATCATCATCATCATCATCATCATCATCATCATCATCATCATCATCATCATCATCATCATCATCATCATCATCATCATCATCATCATCATCATCATCATCATCATCATCATCATCATCATCATCATTATAGAAGTTAAATCATGAATATACATACACTTTACCAGGACTGTCAGCCAAACAGAGTATACCGAAACTGACTGGTATATTATTAGCCCAATGAAAGGAACATAGAATTGCGCCCATTTAAAACACACATTGCAGACATAATTCGCTGACGCCAGTTCGAATCTCACCGCTGTCATCAATGTATAAGCCTGCAGGGTGGACTGTGACATAAATACAAAAAAAACACACGAAAACGTGGCAGACGTTTTGAGAGTTTTAAAAAAATCAAAATGTATCAACCATAAATTGTTCCAGTGGATAATAACTAAAACCCATCTGTTTTCTGTATAGTTACTATATAAGGTAATTATGCCTGGTAATAGAAAAACATAATGTGATTGCGAAATAGCTACGAATAAGCTGTCTGCAGAGTAAATTAACACGCACGAGTAGCGAATCTAAGGTGAAAAGTCTAATTGGTGGTGGTACACTAACCTAATAAAATTAACATTGACCTAACCTGTTAGCATCAAGTAAAGGTTTTGCTCCTATTAAAAAAAATGGGGGCTCGATCCAGGTAAGTTTTAAAAGTGACGTCGTTTTCGAGACAATTTGTGCACATGTTCGAAGAAAATGTTGATCACGTATTGAGCATTAAAGTTTATAAACTTGCAAGGTTTTATATTTGAACGACCGGTACGGTAACACTATTAAAAAAGAAAATTGCAGGCAACAACCTTTCCCTCTGTTCTAACAGATGTTTTAAGGAGTCTAAATATGTATAAAATTTTGCCTGGATTCATGCTTTCGTTTGTCAAAACACTTAAAAATGAAAAAGGCCCCGGTCGTTCACCAACCATTGAGTAAATCCAACTTTTATGGTGATAGAACTTTTCATATGTATACGTACCACGTCCTTGGAACGCCCTGCCACCGGTATTATTTTGATTGTTTTAAGTCCCATGACTTAAAACTCATCTTTTTTTAACCATCTACTTTAATGACCGATCTTGCTTTATTTGTCTTAACCTTCTTCATATTAGTGGAATTAATTTTATTAACTTATTTGTCTGATTTTGATATTTCTATACCTATAACCACACAACTCAATGCATTTCTTATCTTCGTCTGGAAATCTTGGCCCACGGGACCTGTCTAGGGTACAACAAACTGTAATTTTGGTTGAACATGGAACTGGTGGTATACACAGGTTTGCCATTTCCGCAATTGGTAATCAAAAAACCCAAATACATGTACACATCACTGATCTGTACACTAACTGTTAGTGTACAGATCAGTGGTACACATACACACACTTACAGACGCCATGACACAACAAAAAATGATACCAAAACTGTGAATTTCCGTTCCTTTTTCCAAACAAATTATTGTTGATATGACTGTTTAATAATTACACGATATCAGTGTGATTTAAGACCAATACATCGCTTTAACGCATAGACCTGATCACAAATTTGGAATTCCATGTGTTTCCAATAATAAGGGTATTTCTAAACTGGTCATTACGTACGAAACAGAAAGTATACCTCAAAATATAACGAGCGTGCAATAGCTTAGGCGGACCCATTGTTTAGCCTAACGTGATAAATAAATGGAGTACTTTAAAAAAAATTATTATCCGGGACACCATCATCCAGGCAACCACAATTTGCGTTTATACAAAACAAAAGAAGAAAGAAACGGCCTAGACTATTTGTGTATACTTATTGGTTATTAAATGGCGTGCCTATGTTGTTTTAACCTTTTGAAGTTTCTTAATAAAAGTATACAAATGTCGGCCTGGAACATCGTCTACCGATACAGGGCTTTGTTGTATAACTCTGACTAAGAAGGAAAAAAAATCACGGCGATAGAAGGCTTGCTCGATGCTGATAAAAGGTCACCACCGTTATCTTATTAAAACAAGTGCTTTCAAAGGGAAGTATCTTCGTGACTCGCTCTTTCCGTTCGGATCGTTCACGAGTCAAATTTGAGTAAAATGGCAACACCGTCAGTTTTTAGAATAAATAGACCAAGGGGTAATTGAAGTCGCCTCTTTCTATAACAACGGTCATGATTTTCCAAAAAAGAAAAAAAAAATTCTCACATGGATTGGAATGTATCTATTAGTTTACTTAAAGTAATACAGCATTTTTGGAGCAAATAGTTTTGGATTTTAAAAGGCGTAACAAAAAAAACAAAAAAAAATATTGACAACGTCATTAGAAATTGTCTTCAAATCTTAAAGGGCCAAAAAAATGCTAAAAAATATTCCTGATCCCGTAACACGTCTGAACAATGAAACATAACATGTCCGGGAGTAACCTTGTCTGTAGTCATCACCACGTCATCATCATCGGTTTGGAGTAAAGAAGGCATGAATAAAATACTTTTCAAGAAAAGTCACCCAAGAAAAAACATGGGCACGAAACCAAACAACCAAACGACTGATCCGCTCTCAGCCCCGTTCCCCTTGCATCGAGACTGTGACTGTGTGATCATCGTCAGGTGTGTATCACGATTGCCTTGGAAAGGGATAAGATACTACACTACATATGATCTTAGCCAAAAGGCCGAGGTGGCATGAATAAAGTACCCGTCAAAATATCAAACGTGTCTCGACCTGTGCCAATTGCCATTCCAGTTATGGTGGCTTTCCATTGGTCATCAGAAATGTATGCCCACTGAATTGTAGAAGTAATACAACGGTAGCCCAAGCACAGTGAGACATTCTGCCAATATCAATGGTTAATCGACTGACGTGCACACCAGCAGGTCGAATACATACTTTAATAAGATTGAAAACACCCTCGGTCAATTTATTAAAAATGATCGACAGAGAGTTTTGCTGTTGAAATTAATCTATTATGAAAGAAGATATAAATAAATATCTCTGACCGTTTAACTCTATGTATTCTTTGGAAATAATAGAGATTATAGTATAGAGCAGTCTTTAAATTTGAACTATATTATATTGCATGAAACGAATACTAATATTTTCGGGTACGATGGGTATAGGATGGGAGTTATTCACTAGTGAATGTCATTTAATTTTACTAGCGTATATTTCTTAGTTTACTATGTTTTCCCGGAGGACCACTGAGACCACCGTGAAAAGTTTAATTCAGTGATTCTGATGACGCAAGTATAAAAATCAAGATTATTTTTCATAGAAGATACCATTGTGTCCATTAAAAGCATCCACACATTAAAAACTGTAGGAGAATAGCACCTCATCAGGCCACGAATGCAGTGGACGGTGGCTGCACATAATAGCCGGTCGCAAAGATTGGTTACTTATATCAGGCAAGGATTCACGCATGTCACCTAGAACGCTGCTGGTCGATTTGATCATGGAGGTAAAATCGACCCTCTTCGCATCCTCTCCAGTTCTTTTGGACATCAAGGGAGAATTTGGACACGGGATCCTAGGCCATAAAAAGTGCCATACCATGCACCACCAGAGCGTTATGAACTCCAGTGTGTCTTGAACCCTATAGCACGATTTACCGAACCGGCAGAGCAAGAGTCTTTCATCTGCCCCTTATAGTACCAGACACCACGTCAGTTGGTAAAATATTATGTTTGAATTAATATATAAAGGCATCAGAGAGGAGTATGAGAAAGGGAAAAGAAGAATTGCATAAACCTACTGCAGATAGATTCGTACCCGGAACTCCATGTTACCAGTCCATGGCTCTATACCCACTGAGCCACGTGACTAGTTACTTCTCAACAGTGTGGACTAATTGCAATAAGTGTCCCTACTTTCAACAAAATCTGCTTCCAAATAGCCTGCTTCACATGAGCACAATAGATGAGAATAAGAAGCTTACCACGTTTCTTTATTATACATCGCAAAACATAAGCAAGGAGTTATGTTTTTGAAAGATCTAATTGTAAAATAGGCTTACACAATAATGTTATTGATGACAGTTCAAAGCAAGTACTAGAATAATAATGAAACATTTTCTTTACGCTGCAACACTTTTGATAACATTGAAGCGCCCAGAAAGGAATGTTGGTTTCTTTTATAATATAGGCTGTACGCCACAAATTAATGCTATCGATAACTTCGAATCAATAATACAGTATAATGTTAAAGATGTTAGTGCATGGAATGCTGCTTAACTTGCTTACGTTAGCAATAACAGATTTTGATGTGAATTGACTAACAGACTGAGAACATCAGAAGAAAATGTTAACATTAAGCAAACAATACCTATGCACATGTCGTTTCAATTAAGGCAGGGAAAACCTTTGTCTATAGGGTCAAATACGTAAAGTGTATAAGACTAATCCTTTTAGGGGTCAGAATGGCTCGCTTTGAGATTAAATAGCCGAACGTTTGAGATAACATATCACCTTGCAATATCAGGGATTAAGTTGAAATATCCGTATCATAACATTGGAGGGTATCGTGCAAGTCGTAGGATAAAGTAGTCTAAATTCATAGTTAAGAAACCCCGATTCCTTCTCGAAAAGTTCTGTGGGGTTTATTCCCCTTTACCCCCCCCCCCCCGCTATGGCTACCCCATTAACCGAGTGTGACTTTTACACAGTACATTTCTTGTTCAAAATGTAAACAGTCACCCAAAGTTACAATCGATTCACAAGATATCGTGCGGATTTGACAACTGTTAACCCTTTGGACATGCTTTAGTTGTATTAGAATATACGAACTTTACTGTCAATTCGAATTGCTGTCCCAAAGCGTGCACACAAATTAAATGCATATCATATCGTCAGTGCAAGTACCCCCGCTCCCCCCCCCCCCACTACCACCATTCCTTGTCGGTCCTCTATATACCTTTATCCCCGAACCTTCCAAAACCACATTTCATGAATTCGGGGAGGTCCTGTCGGGTTGGCGGGTTAGTTTCACTAACAGTCTTAAAGCTTGCTTTATTTTTCATCTCTCTCTTACCATGTCAGTTTATGTATGTTTACTTTCATGCCATAAACAAGAACTAACTTACCAGAGACATTGCTTTGATCAAAGCGAATACACCGAGAGGTACATAATTATATCTTACAACAAAGTCAAAACGGCTGTCCACGGCTGCAGTAAACCATACGTTAACTTACCGCACACATGTTACACTGCAGACTACGTACTTCTGAAGTTGTAACTAAGCACCGGAATTTTGCCATAATCTGGGATCATAAACCTCCACTATGTAACTAAGACAAATTTTAGGAACCTAAAATATTATTTTAAAAAGAAATTAAGCATAAACTTTGATGGGTTTAAGTTACACACGAAACGATAAAGTTAACAATAAAATCTTAGGAGATAACAAGAAAGGAAAAGAAATTATGTTACGCTTTATAAAAGTTGAATCAATCGCTGAATAATAAGGAGCAGCAAGATGGTTAAAGTGGCTTAAATGTCTTAGCTACATTTATAGGAGTAAGCTATGGTATGGCAACATCGCTTACAGAAGAAGAAAAAAAAAGAAGAATCTGAGTGTGTGCTTTGTTTCTATAGCTTTTCTCGTTTTATTTCTAAAATATCTTAAATCTGTGGACTGATCCTTAGAGCAAATTACTGATGACGTCAGCTCCTCATTGCAGGTATAAATTTTAAATGTTAATCCGTTCTTTTATAACGTCTGAAAACTCACCCAAAAACATGTACGTTTTTTTATAACTTTATATAAATAACCGAGCACCTAGCTAGGATGACCATTCAATACTATTTGTCTATGACGAATTTGCAACACTTTGTTATTTCAGGCCATTGAAATCTTTATTTTTTTCCCTATAGTGCATTTTGTGTTGCACCTGAACAACTGACCCGACGGTCTGTGTGTTGGACGAATTAGTCCAAAACGTCCTCGTTGTTTCATATTAATTTCATAGCAAAACTCGTATAGAAACGAAATTATGACATCGGTCAGGTCAGACGGAACATTATCACGTATAACTGACCTCGCGTCAAAATTGTGAAATTTGACCGTTACAATGGAATGTAACTACAAGTTAATGCTTTATAATAATATGATCGGAAAATATCGATCTTCTAAGATCCTTTAAATCTAACAGGTGACATAGGATATTGTGAAGAAAGTTTAGTAAGCCGCTTTGTAGCGCTGCTGTTGAGGTATTAGCAGTGAAACAAAACGACATTATACTGTCGACGTCAACTTTACTTCAAAGGAAACCGCTTCCCTTAATCCAAATGAATTCCTCCCTGTTGCCAATATCTGTTCTCGCTATAAGTATACATAGATGACGTGTCGGTTCCTATCTAGATGTATAACCAAGAAGCTTACTAAAAGGCACACACTACCGGCATGTGATGGGAGAATGAGAATAAAGTAGTTGAAAACGTGTATCCAACATTCAAACAATAAATTGACTGGGAAATTGAAATAACATTCCTCAATAAGTCTTTTACCAGTGATATATATATATGATGATGTATGTCAAATATGAGTAAGAATTGTATTCAACCTTTTGGCCGGTTTAACAGCAACCTTGAATAATGCCTCCTATCAAGCCTCCCGGCCAATAGTGAACAACCACGTCACTCACCACGTTGCGTAACCGATGGGGGTAAGGCGGACCAAGGCCTCTTCCATATTCATTTCTACACCTCACCAACCCCCACCCCTCCTCCAGCCCAAAATTCGGTGTACAACACACAAGGACCGGTAATAGGGAGATCGAAACAAATAAAAGGTCGTAAGTCTATTTGTTCAGGTGGAAAGCTTTGCAACAATAAACAGTAGTTTTAAAAATGTCGTCGTAATTAACACATACAAGCAGGTAAACATTAAATGAGCTGTACTAAAAGGAAAGCACTTTCTTCATGACCCAACCATTTACCACATCCCTTCAGCCCTAAATCCACCTAATAATTCAATGTCAAAATGACCCTTCCCATACCACCCCCCCCCCCACTTAATCAAGGGACACTCTCTTTTCTCAGATCACGCCATGAATCCACCAACATTTGGATCAATAAATGGAGTTGAGTATAGCTCATTGTTATTCACTATCTTTTCTAACAGTTCCTCTTTGGTGTATTGTGTTCTCTGTGTGCCAATATAATAGATATCTGGTGATCGCTATTCCATTTCCAAGTTCGCCGGGAAATTGGCGAGGTTTTCATGATATCTTTCACAGATTTAAAATCAAATATCCAACTTTAAACTGACATTAAAGGGGTAAAAACGATCTTACGATCCACGTAACACTTGCAATCGCCATACAACAAGGCAAGAAATAAATTACGCAAGAAAGTCTTACGATTGGTCAATTACCAGCTTGTAGGTATGACGTAAGTATACGCCTACATTCGCAGATATTGCTATAATATGTGCATGGCAAATTCAGTATCGAGTAACAAAGCACTTCACTAACATTTTCGAAAAAGTATCCTGTACACAGGCATCTATCAAGTGGATACAAATAATTTAAACAAATAGAATAAAAAGTGAGGGCTGCCTTTCCCAGCCACTCATCCCCACCCTCACCCTCACAACTCGCTACACTAGTTGTCCCTGCGACGTGAAGGGGAGATCGTAAATAAATCGATGGCGGTATGCAGAAATCAATCGGTTGTGTTATACTAAGTACATTTACTCATAGCAGTTTTGCGCACCGTAGTTGTGTTGAAGCAGGATTGTTAATTTACAAAACCCATGTTTAACGTCACAACTAAAGTAGTATATTTCATTTTCTTTTATGTTATGTATACACAGTGACGTACAGTGAGCCAGGGGCAGACCGACCCATGACTCTGATAACCTCAGTACTGCTCATGTAAACACGGGCATTCTCAGCTGTTGAAACGTTCCATTAGTGTAGATGAGTCAATTGGCTGTTTTTCTTCTTGCCATTCGGTGATGTAATCATAAAGACATACGCACGCTTACAGTATTCAGCAACATAACAACTCTCAAATGGAATAATTTTATCTTTATGTGGGTATTGAAGAGTTGTTGGTCATCAATAGAAGGCTTATCTCTATAGCTGTAATATTGACAATTATACCTGCTTTATTACGTTTGGCGTCATCCTTTGCTATTTTACATTTTCGTTGTTTCACAAACAATATAAACAATACAAAGGGCGTTGAGAAACGGGACTCCTTTTTGCCCCCCCCCACCCCCATCTACTAGTGTAAAAATGGCAACACATGAAATATGTTTTGAGCTCGTAACGGATAGAAACCATCACAAAAATCTGTTTTAAATGACATATTTTTGAAATAGTTAAATAGCGTCCTCAATTATGAGTTGTGCCCTCCATATGGATAGTGAAATAATACCCTCTATTGTCCTCCCACGTCCTTTCTGCGTGTATCTTGTGCAGTTACTCACGATTGGGCTATTGTTATGTAACTTGTCATATTGTTTCATGGTAACAATAGCAGTGGTACAGTGCTGCCGGAGCTCACCGGACCCCTCTCCGGCATGGGCGGCGATCCTGGGGGGGAAGGGGGGATATATCCCCCCCATGAAAATTGTGGAGGGGATGTAATACACCATATCCCCCCCACCAAATGCCAGGGATAAGAATTTTTTCATGCCTACATTTATGCATCATCGTGAATGTACGGCTCTTTTTTAGCTTCATTTCTCGCCTACCATAAACGCAGTGCGGTCTTTTCAAATAAACCGTCTTTATAAAGCAAGAATAGTTGACTGTAGGCTTCATTGGCCTATAACAACAAAATGTATTATTGCGCCCACGGTATTGATATAGTACATATATGCACCCTCATAGTATTCATATAGGCCCTATAGTAGGCCTACACACGTACATGTTTCCTCGAACAGCTGAGAATCTCATGTTACCAGGGTAATGCTTAATACACGTTTCACCTGGATGCCCTAGCAATCGGTACCTAGTAATGTAACTATGTGTAATTGTGTATTCATATATATAATAGCCTGCATGAGGCCATTTTCTTCATCGAATAATATAAAAGAGCTCTCGAACATTCTAACGTAGCGCCTGAAACAAGATTGACAGGGGCAATTTTCCCAAAATAACACCCGAAATTTAAAAAAAAAGTATTTTGGATCCTGATTATGAGATATTTCGGACATGATATCCCTATTTTAAAGTTGGGTATATGCCGCTTGGAAACCTCGGGAAGTGCCGTTTCCGGCCATCTAGAGGGTTTGTAAATCCCAAAATTTTCTTGTACGCTTCGCGCCAACTCATGGTGGCGCTACGCTTAGATAGTCAACCAGGCCATATCCCCCCCACTCGGAAGTACAGATCGCCGCCCATGCTCTCCGGCACCTCTGTTTGATTACAATTATCATTTATGCAAAAATTCAAGTTTCCTTATTTTCTTATCTTCTAAACCGTGCATTGGGTGAAACAAAATATCATGATCCAATCCAAACGTTTTATGCAAGAAATCTATGTCCTAGCAACTAATCATAATTACTTTAGTTCCACATGTAAGAAACACAATTTGTTGGAATGCCAATTTGTAGAAATTCAGGGCAATTTAAAGTTCTGGACGCCTATTACTGAGGTAAACATTGTTATCACTGAAATTTCTAGCTCGAGTAACGTAAACCACAAATGTGTTAATATATGCATAGAGACACGATAGATACGGAACTTCTGTTGTTAGTATACAGCGCCTCACTTGACACTATCCATACTCTCATACGTACGTACGCAAGTTTTGCACAAACTTGCTGGCCAACACTTTTAATAATACTAAATGGGCTGCCAGTATTACATCCATAAATTTCATCAATATCTACCGAATTATGACATTGTTCACTAAAGGCCTATTTGATTGAATATCACGGCCCAAATTTGTTTTTTAAAATAGCAAATTTCTCTGGCAAAATTGGTCAGACTTGTTTATAGATAAATTTAAGTCTGCGGTTATCGCCCGTTTTGTCCAAACTTGCGCGCAAACACTGCCAATAATACAAAAAGGGGATGTTTGCATTACATCCATACATTACGTAAAAATATTTGGTTGATGAAAAGGCCCAAATTTGTTGTCTAAAATAGAAATTTCCAAGGCAAAATCGGTCAGAGACTTGTTTAAAGATATATTCAAATCTGGATATTGAAGGCAATATTATAAATCCGCCCGGACGCCAGCGTAAGCCAGTATATAGAGGACATGTCCGGTAAAATCCGAAAGTCTGGTAATAACCCTACTTACACCATATACCGGTTGGTTATAAATAAACGTCTTGATTAAATGCAAAAATGATACTACTATTAATATTAAGCGTGAACTAAATAAGCCACATTTATTGGTAGACTTTCGTAAGAATCATAATGTTTTCATTGAATAAATATAAAAAGCACATTAATTTCTCTGCATTACTTGGCACTTCTAGTCCCTTTACAAAAGTCATACATTTTATCAATAAGTTATTAATATATTAGTCTATTCCCAGCGCTTTCTTCTGCTTTGCAAAACGTCTTTTGATAAACCCAAAAAGTTCAAAGTCTAACGATAATCTCTTCTCTAGAAACTGATTTAGTCTAAAATTCCGTAATGAATCACTATGTAAAGTTTCATTTGCTAGTTTCCTGGACAGTGAAACTAAAGGTGTGGCTTTGAATATTGCAGGCATCAGTTTTTCTAATACGTAAGCATAAGCATCTACCTGTTCCGCGACACCAACCACTGCGAAATGGTTTATAATGTTAAACTTTGCTCGCTCCAATGCCCACTCTCCGTCAGTAAAACACCTTGATTTACATCCGCAAAAATAATTCACTATAAATGAATCCGTTACTATGTGACCACATAGGAGGCTTTTAGCAAAGGGTGTCTCACAGTTGTTGCTAAGGAAGTGTTCATCTACCGCCATCCTTGGCCTCTCCTCTCGATTAAGTTGTCTGGCCTTTTCAAAGGAAGATATGAGTCTTTTGAGTGGCTCTTCAACCAACGCTATCCGTACGAAAATGTTATGATGGGTTTCGGGACGTGAAAATGCGCCATATTCATTTTCGATAAATGAGTTTTGAGGACGTTTCTTAACCGCCGAACAAATTCTTGAGTCTGTCAAATCGCATCCATATTCAAGTTTAGGATAGTCATCAGTCAAAGCTTGTATATGTCTGACGTTAATGTCTTTTACGTTTTTCAATAAATATTCAGTAACGATTTGTTTATCCTTCCCACTAAATTCGAGAGCGTTGTATGCAACCACACTAACACCGTTTTGAACGCCAATTGTGATGTTATCCTTTGTCAGGGTGAGTAGGCCTACGTCATCGGTACCTCCCGAAGAATCGGAGCTTGAACTGACTCGATCCCGTAAACGAGATGGGCTCTTGTTTGCAGCTCGATGTTTGAGGTCCGAGTTTCGAATCAGAACGGCCATAATGAAAAACAGACACCACATGGTCGCCGCGCACATAATCGAACGCCCATGTGGATTCACCTCAAGTAACATGATTTTAACTGCCATTCGAACACTACACTTTAAAGGAGAGGAATAAACGCATCGTGGTGACATCACTAAATCATACTAAAATAATATGATCTCGTCGTATTGTTTGACGGCAAGGTTATCGGTGACCGTAGGACAAGATGCTCAGCTTAACTACCGGCACTGTCCCCATGAAAGAAAATCGTGTAAAACTGCAGTATCAGCTGGACATCAACGTGAAAATATGTGTTAATATATATATTACGGATATATACCTTGCATAGAGTACATATTCCCGTTCAGGGTCGCTCAAGAGAAGACATTTGTTGATACCGGTGCCACGTTTGAGACGTCGAATTCCACAAAAGTTCCTTGTGTTGCCTATGCTTAAGTCAATTTAGCCGTACTGTTGTATGGTATGAATAGTTGTCATATCTGACTGTATACTGGCCGGTATAGGTCCTACAAATAATTGCTTGTTACAGGAAGTACTTGAACAGAACTCGAAGATTTACTTCACAATCATCATACGTTGACCTGTCGAATACAGCAGTCTTGGTGAAACGATGAAACCACAAGAAAAGAAACAATAGACATTGTATATACGACTACGTACAGTGCGAGTGATTAAGTTTTTGAAAGCAATATACCGGCTTGGCTTAGCCACTGTTGTTTATTTCCTCTGAAAGGTGGGAAAAGAAATGCTTGAATTCGCTTCGAATTATCAGCTTACGCCTACCGTCAACAGTATACTGTGATCACTTCGCGATCGCAGATATATATATCTAAGGCTCTATGGGATGATCTGAAACTTATCCTCAGTGTATATGTAGGCCTATCTTCACAAAACCTTCCAATCGATAAGTAAATTATTCATGTCAACATGTCGTTGCTACGTGTAATCCTCAGTAAATCAGTCACAGATATCACATCGCATGGTACACAGTAAATGTTGATAACACAAACCCAAACATTGGTAGGCTTGTAATGCATGGTTATTCCAGTTACATATGTGTATAAGTCTACATATATGATACGTATTAGGCTATCATTAGCCTACATGAAAAGAAACTGTGGTATCCCTATTGTAGCTCCCATGTAGGGTGTTTAACAATCCAGCTCGTCCGTCGTTGAACCTGGTGATGGAATTCAATTTAACTTGAGTATTATATATTTCCTCATGTCACAACAGAGTGATGTTTATACACCCACTATATAAGTGTTTATATAGTTCTGGCATCGATTCGAGGATTTGTTTGCTTTTTTACACTTCAGTGCGTAGCCTATTTATATTATAAACTAGTACGATAATACACACTTATGCCTGGTATTGCACAAAAAAAAGATTTGTACATATTGTGCATATATATACCGAAATCTATTATCCAGTTCAACAGGTTTACACGTGTGCCCCTAAACGTTTAGGTCAGTATAGCCAGACAATAATATACACAGGAAGCACCATATTATTACTTCTAAATACTCCGGGTGACCGTTTATCAGGCTAACATCCATTACGACTACATACGGTATAAAAACTATATATTTCTACCGGAAAAATCAATTCCGTTTTAACGGAATAAAAATGCAGTTTACCGATCACACCTGTAACAATTGAACCAGCCAGACAGAATCTGTTCAGTGAACATGCAAGTTGGACTGCTTATATGATTCGAATGCAATTATAGCACTGACTTACCGTATGTACAAAGTCCAATTAAGGAACAATCAAATCTCAAAGTTTGTGTATATAGGCTGTTATTGTTCGATTTTTTTTATCTTACCTTAAGACGGTTCAATGACAACTTGATGTGTTGTGAACGTTCTTGAACCCAATGTTCACACAGCTTCGTACTGTTGCAGGGTAGTCTTTAACGTGTCAGAATACTGTTATCTTTCTTTTCCTTCTTATTCTTTGGCGTTTCCGTTGTCACTATTTTCTGCTGTCAGCCCGAAGATAAGCCTGCTTGGCCGATTTTTTTTTTACGAGTTATTGTACTGTTTCAATACATATCATTAGAGAAGCAGAATAAAAACTCCAACGTGGAGTGGGGGGGGGGGGGGTAGATCGATTGCAGGGGGACTTGGAAGTGTAGGGGTTGATGTCAAGGCAGTTAGATTTTGCTTCGACAGATTCTAATAGAATACTGCAATTGGTCCTCTCACCAAGGGAGTAGGAACCGGGGGGGCAGTGAAAAATGTGGAGGGGCGGAAGTATCATTCCGCCCCCCCCCCCCCCCGCTTCGCAAGTCAGAAAACCCCTTTTTCATTTCCAAATGAGAAAAAAAGTCTCATTTGGAGCACCAAATTGCATCTAAGGCCAGGTGAAAATACAAAATTAAGTTTACAAAATGGAGTGGGTGTTGAAGTGTACTATATTGCACCAAATTGCATCTGAGGCCACCTGGAAATGCAAAAAAAAATCCAAAGGGGAGGGGGACACCCCCTCCCCTTACCCCTCCCCCAGGCCGGCCATCAGTCTTCAGCCCCCCCCCCCCACTCAAAAGTACCTTCCTACGCCACTGCCTCTCACGGTCGGTGTCTCTAAAACAGCTTGATGTGTCGTTTTTTAAGCAGATACTGGTCGCGTCACAAAACTGGTCGCGTCACAAAGGTGATCGGTCCTGTCAGTCCCGTGAAGATTCCATCGTTAAAGATAAGAAGACATACCTATACACAGATCAGAATATATTTATATTAACACATGAGCCACAGATACTGTGTAGCACCGAAGGCTCTATAGAAACATGGATGCAGGCTGGCACGGAACGCCGAAAGGGTAATGTATTATGTTGTTTACGTCTATGCTGTCTGTTATAATGTCGGTGTCTCTTTTGATGTTGTTGTCTCATTTAATGTTGTTGTCTCCTAAAACGCTGTTGTCTCCTTTGATGTTGTTGTCGCCTATGATGCTGACGGCGCTGTTCAGTTTTATGACGTCAAAATACGTATACAAAACAGTGGGCCTAAAGCTATGATCGACCACTAGTATATCCTTTTCTTAGGTTGAAAGACTTTCGTAGGTTCGTCACAGAGTTTACAGAGATTTCCATCATGTCAACGTTAAAAGGAGACAACAACGTTGAAGGAGACAACGGGATCAAAGGAGGCAACAACAAAAATCGGCAGACAACATAAAAGTACCAACATTATACATGGCCCTTTCGGAGTTCCATATAGTCAACATGGTTCTTTGAGCAGCGAGTTTGAACATGTACTATAACCACTTTACTATAAATTTAGAAAAGAACTAATCATGAAACAGTAATTTTGTTTTTTAATGAGCTAAAATATATCTTTTACCGGATAATATGTTATTTCTGAGTGTATGTTATTTATAATTCTAACATTTATCGTATAAATGTAGTGATCTTAACTTTTGCAAATAGTAGAAATAACCATGTCGATGAAGGTTCTTCCCTGCTCACTTTTCTTAAATAGTATCATGTGTTTGGCCTTTCGTGCACAAGTTCTTTCCTGGGTGACTTTTCTTAGAAAGTATCATTATGTTCCCTTCTAGGGGAACCGTGATACACACTTTACGACGATCACACAGTCACAGTATCGATGCAAGGGGACTGCGGTTGAGAGCGGATCAGTCGTTTCGTTGTTTGGTGCCCAGCCTCATTCCTGTGTGACTGAATCGCTTCTCGGCCTTTTGGTTAAGATCATGTGTAGAATCTGTATCTACGGGAATCTGCCCAATTTGCATAAAACGTATAACGTGTACCATCGCATTTAGTGAATTTTACTTGTTTCTCACGCGTACGGTTTAAGTCATGGTTTGTGCTTAATGAGATCACGTAACTAGAAATGATGTGTAAATGCCGCTTCAGGATTGCGCGGCCGAATGTGATATGACGTGAAGTTATAGAAAAGAACCAATCACGAAATAGCAATCGTTTTGTAAAACAATAGTCCAGTTCAAAATGTCTTTTTGATATGTTACAGAGGAACACAAACTAAAAATTATTGAGAAACTTGCATTAAAATCCTATGTACCGTTTTTGAGATATTGACAGTTGAAGTTATCAAATATTCTACCAAAAGTGAACTTTTAGCAAACAGGTGGGATGTCATAGTTGCACACTGACAAATAATGTTTTGTTTTTCTTAATTTTCAGTCTATTGATTTGACCTTGGATTGGATAGGGTTACTAGTTTGTCTAAAGGGGATGTGAAGTTTATAAAATACCAATACCTATGGTACATTCACATTATGGATGCATCCAATTGTGGAGTATAAAATTAGACGTAAATTTTATTTGATTAAGTTAAAAGTATAAACTTCCTCGAAACCATCTTGACGGTTGCCGAAATTTAAACTATTATATATACCAGTTAGATATATTGCAACATTATAGCTTTATCAATTTCAGGGTGGATACTTGCTAAAATGGTTCAAGTGATTCCATGTCATTGAGAATTGTTGAATTAGGAAATAGATGTTTCAATTTGGGGAAATGAACTTGAGAGTGGTTGTACTTGTAGTTCATAGTGACAAATAGTTGACTTTGTAGCATATTAGATGACATTACTGATGACATGTAGCTAGGCTATAATGCCAGATTTAGAGGTGTTCAATATGAAGAGGAACTTTGACAACGGCAGTCTCCCTCCCCCCCCCCTCTCCCACCCCTCTCTCTCTCTCTCTCTGCCCTGAAAAAAATCGCGCGCGCATGCTCATGGATTCGTCCTAATAACGCCTCAGTTTAAAAACTGTTTTCATATGGAAGAAGGGTCCTCTAAACAGATGGATGGATGAATGTACCATGACGCATGGGGTCAATGTCCTCGTTTTTTTCAATTTTATACATCCAAAGATAATTAATTCGACAATGCCTCCTTTGTAAATCGAACTGGGCATACTACAGGCTCTGAAATAAATATATAGGCGTGCCGCTTTTTCGCCTGTAAGTGGTGGGCGCCTTTACGTGCATTGTAGATTTACTTTTGCCTTTAATCATTATAAAATTAGGTCAAGAGGGCATAGGGAGCAATAAAAGGAGATGAAGCCGCACAAATTCATGAGAACAAAATACAAGAGAAAAAAAAACAAGAAACGACACAGTTTTTATTAATTTATTTATAGCAGACTGATACAAAAAAATTTTGGTTAATAAATTTTGGTAAATAAATTTTTGGTAAATAAATTTTTGGTAAATAAATTTTTGGTAAATAAATTTTTAGTAAATAAATTTTTGTTAAATAAATTTTTAGTAAATAAATTTTTGGTAAATAAATTTTTTGGTAAATAAATTTTAGATAAAAAAATGATTAATAAGTTTTAGGTTTTGGAAAAAAAATAAAAAAATGTAACATGACACTCAATAGAAAAAATGATTTTTAAACAATGTAAGAGAAAGGAAAAGCAATGTTTCTTCGAGATTCGGGTAGAAGAGACCGTTTGGAAGATTTCCGGTACCCGTTAGTTGTTCGGTTATCTCGTTGTGAAGATCGCAATCATTCAATGGCATGTCGATGTTGACGGTTTCGGCGATGTCGTCGCCAATGTGAGCGATACATTCAGAGACGGCAGGAGTGGGCTCGTCCAGTTGGATGTTAGCGGCGTCACCATTGGCCAGTGTTGCCTCATTGATGGAAACGGCAGAAGGAGGCAAGCTGATGGAGGAAGCAGTGGATGAGGATGCGAGGCTGTCGGAGGAGGCTGAAGAGGACGAGAGACTGTGAGATGAGAAGTCGGCTGATGTAAGAGAACCGTCATAATCGTCTGATAGGTAAGTCGAGATGGTCTCATTGCTGCTCATCTCCGATCCAGAGGCACTGCTGACGTCATCGTCACGGAGTAGAGATGTTATGTAGCTCGCACTTATGGTGGATCTACAAGAAAAGGTACAGGTTCGTTATGCGCAGAATCAATTAAGAAAACACGTTCAGTGGAATCTGATACACAGAAGGAGGAAAACGAGGAATGAGGGATTATTTCCAACACGAAATGCTTTTATTTTAACACATTTCCAGCTCACTAACTACTGCAACATGCACAATTACAGAAATTCGGTGACAAACAACCCATTCCTAACCCCCCCCCCCAACCCCCAATCCACACAAGAGCAAGCTTCACGCTTCCCAAGTTAAACCACAATGGGTCTTGACGAATATCGACAGCTTGGTCCCGACAGTCGAGTTATAGAGGGTTTTGTAAGACTTCTTTATAGGAGCTGTGTGTGGTAGGCTTTAGTGTGGTTGGTATCTTGAATATATAATATATTAATTTAGTGAGCCAATGATTTGATGTGCATCTATACCTATTTGGGAACCTTTGGGTTTAACCCTCCCCACCCTGTCGTCATCCCTTTATCGTGCCATCACATTTCTATATTACCTCTGTGTCTTCTTGCCATACTTGCTGAGAGTGACGTCACGTTCCGACAGACATCTGTCCAACATATCATCACTGTCTTTCGATTTCATCAGATGACTGAGCCAACCCTCAGAGGCAGACTTTTTGAGAAAGACCTTCATCCTGCATGTAACCTCTACACCAGTTGACGAAGATGAGTTTCGCGGTGTAAGCAGGGGAGTGACAAATATCTCGGTTTCTTCGGTGTCTGTGTCGCCGGTTTTGTCGGTGTCTACCAAATTTAAAATAAAAATTGTTTCCTTTTTATAAATGCAAAACGGCATGTGGACACTAGGATGGACTATAAGTAGTAAAAGTAATTCAGAAACTATCAAAAGTTCTACTATCGCGGTATCAGTACTAGCAGCCTTATTTATTAACTTTTGGCATGATATCACGCCATCTCATTATTTAACTTCATGAATGAGCTCATTTACATAAAATCAACAAAAAAATTCTCGCAGTTAGGTTGACCAATGTTGAAGGTCTGAACTACTTTATTTAGTAGGCTACACCATAATTCCAGGGGTGGATCCAATATTTTGGAATGGAGTGGTTGTGGCCCTGAGGTCGTCGAAGCCGACTGCCATGCATGTGGTGGTGTGTGGCCTTCCCAAGATAAAATAACGTTGGAAACGTGAAATATGAATGTTCTATAAATTAGGTCTACATGCCTACCCTGGGTTCTAATAACTACTCTAAATTATTTGTGTGGGTCGATGGGTCCATGGATCCGCGCCTGAATTATTCTTGTTAGTTTAATTTTGTTAATAATCTTACCAAAGTCAACGGAGGCAGTGTTGTTAGTCGCAGAAACGACCACATCAATGCAAGAAACTCGTCCAGATGGTTGAGAGCAGTCCCTGGTTGCAGTTAGTTTGAGGCACAGTAGCAGGCTTATGATGGACATTAAACCTGAAGAAAGACAAAAGAAGTATTTCAATGTCAGCATGGCCATCTTCCGTATAGGCTATAAACACGTGACGATGGAGACTTGGCCAATTTCCTTTGAAAGAACGATGACCAGTTCCTTCTCCAAATCTCAATAGGTTATTGTCACTCCACCTCTAAATCGAGATGGAAAAATACCAAAACATGTACTCACGACATGTAAAGTGTGTGTCTTCTTTCATCAATAATAGAACCCCCCCCCCCTCCCCGACCGCTCCTTCAATAAAAAGAAACCACATTAAATCTGGAATTTAAGAAATAAACCTACCAATAACACTGTTGGCGAGAGCAGACAGTAGGATGGTTCTGTTGATGTCATAGAGGGCGTCCTTCAGTTGATAAGTCTCCATGTCAGGTTCAATACTAGTAACTGTTGACCAAGTCGTATTCCATCGATGATATATTGATTTCTCGATTGGAATCCGGTCGAAATAACAGAAGCTATGAACGAAAGCTGACAACTCATCGACATGAATGGTAATCATATCAACAAAGGATAACCACAAGTCTACCCATGGTGCCAAGATGTGAGCGATGTATTTGATGGTAGATACATATAGGTCAAAGGCATAAATGACGTAATAGAGACGATCCTTCAAGGTGTAATAACCATCGACGATAGCTGACCACTTTGCTTTGTGCAATTCGAGATTCGCCAGTAAACGTTGGACTTGGAGATCAACTTCTCGACTGATTGTAGCGATGCAGCTCCATATGACGTGCATGAGATTGTCTAACATGTAGTTGACAGATGCCCCCATCGTATTGCGAATCAATACAGCCAGAATCTTGGTCTGTGCCCGAATCTCATTTGGTAACTCAGCTAGCGAGATCTTGTTTCCACTTCCAAATTCGATGGATATAGAAAGGAAGATCGACTCTTGTGTGTTGAATGCAACAGCTTTTTGGTCACGTGAGATGGACTGTGGGTCGTTCAGTGTTCCTTGAGAAGAGCTTAGAGTGCACTGCGTCGACTGATTAAGTAGAAAGAGGTTTAAAAATGTTTTTTTGAGAAGCTATTGGTTATAAAGCATAATATTATTACATAAAGTGCTGATTAAACTTGCTTTATCTGAATATTTAGGTCAAGTTATGTGGTGAGTTCATTAGGCTATATAAAGCAATGACGTCATACCTTACTCTCACTAAACACGTCATGAGAGATTTTACTGCGGTGTAAGCTGGTAGAGTGCATGCATGGTTGTTTCGGGAGCTGGTCGACATCAATATAGCACTGAGATTTCTCGTCAAAGTAATTCGGGTCGTCAGTGATATCGTTGGTCGGTGACTGGATGAGAACCAAGTACTCCTTTTGGTCAGCCTGAATAGCGATTAATAAAAATCTAGCGTAGAGAATCCTTCTTGTAATCAATTCCAAGATATGGCCTATACTGACAAATGTACCCATATTGTCGCGAACTTCGGCAATCCTACCCTCCCAAACCCACCCCTCCCCTATTCCCTCTTTATTCCCGACATGTCCCATGTCCATATTGTAGACTATAGTCATAAGCGAGCGAAAGAGTTATTTCAAACAATTAATTGTATAATTGTATCTTACTCCAATAGATGCAGGGAAGACGTTTATCAGCGCCCAGTTACCAGTAAGATTTTATCCCGACTTAACTGGTTTACGGTTTTCACGTAATAATGTGAAGTCCACATGTCTTCGCCTCAACTCAACTTTCCGGTTCCGATTGAGCTGTTTCAACTTATCACCTGCTGCCCCCCCCCCACCCCACCACATTCCCTCGTCCCCAGATATTCTTTACCTATTTTGTCAGTCTCCTATTAAAATGAAATGTAAAGAAAAAGAAAAGAACATGTAGTACAATTTGCAGGTCTGAGTAATAAATATAATAACATATTTCCACTCTCACTGTTATTTGTCTATGTTCGTTGTCATCAACAGCCATCTCTGGAACTAGCAGAAACTGGTTGGTCCTGATGAAGTCTTCACCAAGTGGTGGCCGTGGACGCATTCTCACTGACGTAATTGTCTAACAATTGAAATGGTTAAAGAAGAAATGTCACGATAAAAGCACTATTAAGCCATATCAAGCCTGACCATTCTAAATCATGAATGTGGTCATGTGACTATCACGTGTGTTATGGCCATAGTGCAGTACATCTCTATTTTTTTTAAAGTATCTGTATGTATAGGAACCGTAGAGAAATTTTCATATAAAAGGGATATAACATATTAGTAGTAAGAAAATAAAGTGTAGTATATACTTCAATCTGATCGATATTTAGAATCATTTCTGTGGAAAATTTAGCAATTTAGGAATAAAATAAAACAGATTAAAAACAAAAGAAAATTCAGGATTTTCTCAAATAACAAATTACAGTTCTTATTACTGGTATGTGGAACTATTCAGGCTGACCTCACCATTCGTTGTTATGGGATATTACCTTCAAACCCCGCATATTGTATCGGGTCGCACAACCCAAACCTACCTCAGCTTGTTTTACAGTCCTAAATTTGTGTTTCAAATCTAGTTGGGCAAAAACGTCCAGAGCACCAGCGTCGGGTAGGTCAAGGGTCAAGCGGAGGTCAAAGGATTGATTCAGGAATGGCTGTTCAAACTCATAAAGAGAATACCTGATGGGGGAGGAGGGGGGGGGGGGGAGAAGAGAAAGAATTAAAGCAAGAAGTTTAATAACAGAAACGAAAATGAAGAATATGACAGACTGGCAAAATTTCTCTTTTTCTAACATATAAATATAAGCTGATAAATTGATATCTATTTGGTAAGGGCCGGTATATGATGAAGCGAGCATATCGATATGTATTTTTCTTGAAATGATGGCCTATACATTGTGAATTCATGCCAGTAAATACAATAAGGGTTCCGGGTCAGTGTTGGGGAACAAGGGAGAGTTTCTTGGATAGAATCGTAATCGACAGGCAAGAACATTGCCAAGACTACATTCAAATCATAAAATTAGTATAAAATCTATTTTAAGTGCAAGAGCAGTTAATTTGTTATTGTAGATAATTTTAAAATGCCCAAAAATTCGATATCAGTTTTAAATTCCTCTTATAGCGTTCGTGATTGAAGGGGTATGAAGGGGCGTGGTAGGTGGGTGAGTGGTTGGGATGGGCAAAGCAAACCACAGTAATGTCTCAGGTGTACTGCAACTATTGCACTTTAAGCACATACTCATATTCGTAACTTTATACGTACCACAGATCATGCCGGAAATCAAAATCCGAATTCATTCTGTTGTTGACCGCCATCTACCAAAATACAATGAATCATAGTACGCTATCAGTCACGAATATTAAGGATGATAACCACATTTACTAAGTCCCAGCCCCATCCTCTTACCGAAATGTTAAGAAATATACTGTTGGTTACAATCTTAGGATTTAGGTGAATAAGGGTGAAAAAAAGATGAAGCAACGAGCAACAACAAAAATGTCTACAGTGCTAATAATTACAAAGAAATTGAGTGATTGAACATAATAAAAGGCCATTAGGCACCACCCCATGCCCCCCCCCCCGCCCCTCGCCCTACAAGGGCGCGCTAGCTCACCCTCCATCCAGACATTTCTTAAGGAACGATAAGTTTGTGCATTTGTATATAAATCCTAAAATAGCGCAGTGCTACTAAAATATAGTACATATGAAAAGCATAGAGATTAGATATATTACAAGGGAGATTGACTTTTTTGAAAGTTATATAGATGTATAACAGTTTGGCTGGATAGAAACGATTGAAAGAGTATAAAGACCTACCGACGTTGGTCTGATGGGATACTGAACAAGAGATAGAACATTGTCAAAGGAGATAGCCAGAGGTCGAGGAGGGGAACATGTCTTACGAGGATCGTTGCAACATCTCACATTCGTAAGGTCCAAGGCCTGATGTCAGAAAATGAATGAATTAGTGAGTGAGTGAGTGAGTGAGTGAGTGAGTGAGTGAGTGAGTGAGTGAGTGAGTGAGTGAGTGAGTGAGTAAAAGAATGAAGTGAATAGAACAATGGATGCATACATGGATGAATAGAAGGAAGGATGGGTGTATCTATCAATGAACGGACAAATGAACACACAAACCGATGAATGGACGAAGGAAGTAAAGCAATAAAGTAATGGCCTAGTATCAGAAAATGAAATGAATGAGTGAGTGAGTGAGTGAAAGAATGAAGTGAATAAAACAATGGATGCATATATGGATGAATGTAAGGATGCATGGGTGTATCTATCAATGAACGGTAAAAATGAACGCACAAACCGATGAATGAACGAAGGAAGGAAGTAATGAAAAAATAAAGTAATGTCCTATTGTGTCAGAAAATGAATGAAAGAATGAATGAGTGAGTGAATGAATGAATGAGTGAGTGAGTGAGTGAGTGAGTGAGTGAGTGAGTGAGTGAGTGAGTGAGTGAGTGAGTGAGTGAGTGAGTGAGTGAGTGAGTGAGTGAGTGAGTGAGTGAGTGAGTGAGTGAGTGAGTGAGTGAGTGAGTGAGTGAGTGAGTGAGTGAGTGAGTGAGTGAGTGAGTGAGTGAGTGAGTGAGTGAGTGAGTGAGTGAATGAATGAATGAATAAAGTGAATAGAACAATGGACGGATGGATATATGGATGAATGGAAGAAAGGATGGATGTAATAATAAATGAACGGAAAAATGAACGCACAGACCGATGAATGAACGAAGGAAGTAATGAAAAAATAAAATAATGGCCTGGTGTCAGAAAATGAAATGAATGAATGCATGAGTGAATGAATGAATGAATGAATAAATGAGATTGTACATATTAGTGGGTAAAGAAGTGAGGGAGTGAATGAATGAATGAATGAATGAATGAATGAAGTGAATAAAGGATAGATGGATATATGGATGAAGAGAAGAAGGATGGATGAATTATTGAACAGACAAACGAACGAACGTTATTAACGTTACATTAGTGAGTATACACAAGAATAAAATCAAGCTATATCCCATCCTCGTTCTCCTTCTACCGCCCCCCCCCCCCACTCCCCACGTTTCACCACACAGTCACAACGGATGGAGTCAATGAACCAAGTTGGACTTTTTACTTGAATAAACAATGGCTCAGGTAACTTTCTTGATAGGCGTTTTGCACGGTTACCTACACTGATTCAAGATACGATATACAAGAGAAACATAATTAACTGACATACTGATAGCCATTATACAAACACGTGGTACCATTTGCACTCATATATGGCCTTATCATTCGTTCCCATCTATACCTTTGAAGAACCCTAACCCACATTACCTCTCCCCTCCCCAACCCACACACGCTTACCTTCATGCAATATATAAACAACTGTTGCAAACGTATCCAAAAATGTTGATAAAATTTAAGAAAATAATTATGGATGACTTACTCATGAAATACAATTACTTCCATGCTTGATTGTGTAACATTATCAATCGATAATTCATCAACGTTCCTTATTGTTTACATATTGTTGAACTAAATGTATAAGCGATGGAACGTAATATATAAAGGCTGGCCTCAAAAGTATATCGTGTTAAAAGTTATAAGTCTAAAACTTTCAAAAGTTACTTTTTTGGGAGGGTGGGGGGGGGGAGGGTTCTGACCTTTAAAATTACTCCCAGATATTAAAATAGCATTTCAGACTTAATTGTTATAATAGTAAATGCAATGCTTGCTTGAACAGTTCAAGTTTGTACCTTAGTGACTATTTCTTGACTATCTAGCATATTTGGGGGAAATACTGCTAACATAATGAGTTTGAAATAAGGTGTGTATATCCAACTCCATATCTCTACGGCTTTATCTTTAGTAAGGCACAAGAGGCGGCAATGATGTATGGAACGCCAAAAGGATAATGAAAACAAATGATGATAATGATATATAATTCAACGGTTATAATATACAAAGGCACGATGATACTGTGTAAGTAAACGATGATCACATTGAATTACGTGATGAAAATGTAAAGGACACAACGATAACATAACAGTGCATGATAATAATGATAATATAAACTTATATGATAATGCTAATTGCGTACAGTAAATAAAGAGATTATGCAAATCAACAGCATTAAATATATCAATATTAAGGGACTGCCTGGCTTTCCTTGTGGAACCAACTTAGGCTTAAATACGATGAAAGGGACCTACTTACAAACAGCATGAATAACATGCACTTAAACATGTGTAAGCTGAAAACAATTGTAAATTATCTTGCAGAGCAGGCGCCTCCCGTCCCCTCCCAACAAGACCTAACCTACTTTGCATACAAACATTGACCGGAAGTTGAAGTTACTCTCACCTTGTGGAGGTTACTGGTTGCGTTCAACGATGGTTTCAACTCGAGACGAATCCTAATCCCATCCGGAGTGACACGTAAGCACACGTCAGGGACAGTTATGGCAGCAGAACCTCGCGGTCCCACCGCCAATAACAGGAGGAAGATCGCTCCAAGGATTGAAGTGAAGCGAATCATTCAAGGAATTTATCCAATAGAAGTAAGCTTTAGTAGCGTAGATTGCAATGCGATGCGTATTAATGCTGAACTAGTCAACTAATGATATAGGGGTTGCTGTGTTACCGAGGAATAATGTATTCAGGTATAACGTATGTCGTCACACAGCCCAGGTGACCAATCAAATTGCATATTGAACAAACTTGCGTGATATGCGCGTTAAATGTTTTGTGTAAGTCGCTAAGTTACCAGGACATATGACGCAAAAGCTCACGTGTTATACGCACTAGCATTTACCGGAATTTATTTTCGTCTTCCATAGTAATATACAAGGCGTTACATTATATGTCGAGCGCGTGCATTATATAGCGATGACCTGCGCACCGGCAACTCTTTACGCGTATACGTCCCTTTCACTGTTATATACTGTACACAATACTTGTGCATATACGGTTACCGCATGCAGATATCGGCGCTACGAGAGCAGTTCAAGGCTGTATAGCCAGCTCGGTGCTCTCAAGTATTGTGTTGGCTTACACATGCATCGGTACGTCATTAGCTAATGCATATGCATGATAGGGCCTAATTACTATGTACGTAGGGTGGATGTGGGAGGGGAGAATATCAGAAGTAGTTCTAAACTCTATACAAAGTCAGCCTCAACTCGGAAACGAAATCAGCGTGATTTTTTTTTACACCCATTGACTAGTTGACGTTAGAAGGATAGAGGAAGAATGATGACAACAAAAACACTTCTAAACCGGTGACACTCCGATTTTCGGATTGATCTTTCTCAGTCCATGGTTCACGATCATGACTATAGGAATCTTTCATGCCTCTATAAGTCGTTTTCACCGATCAAATAATTAAAGTCCGAATAGAGGTCATACATATTGAACTGTGGGATCGAGATAGCCCCCCCCCCCACCCGCACCCACACCATTGCACATCTGCCATCTGACTGGATTATTCACGAGTCCAGTGCACATTTAACACATAATAGGTCAGATCTGAGAGATCATGATAGGTCGAAGAGGTCTATTCACTACAGGTTTTAGTTCATCACAATGGCAGTAAGGAATGACTATAACCTAGTTGTTTGAAGACAAAAATATGAACATACATCATATCCAAATCTCCAAATCATAAATACAAGCGATGCTTCCGCCGGCGACGAAACTACTTGTCAATAGTATTTAAGCGTAGATAGTGACACACACAAAATGCTAATACAACTGTACCCTATAAACTGACCAAAACTAATTACAAAACTTTCAGTGTTTTGGCGTTAATAAGTTTATTGCCAATCGTTGTGTTCAATCACGGCAAGGTTTTCATGATTTCAGGACTGAACAATACAGTCTTCACATGTCAGCGATGTTTCCGATACATTGAACAGATTCTGAATTTGGAAACGGTAACCATGCAAAATTGTTGGATGGAGACTATCACCTAGGTTTACCACGCCTCCCCCTTTCAATTCCAATGATTATTTCATAAAAAAAAGGTGATCGCCCTCAACTAGTTGTGTAACGAAACAAGCTTCAAAAGTTCTAGGGAGTAAGAAAGTAATCACACATGCCCAAACTTCAAACCATTTTGCTGCCATCCGTAAAATATTTTCCCTGGCAATGGGTCATCCAATTAAATCTAAACTTGGAGAGTCTTCAAGAACTTGAACTGTTGAATGAACAGAACATCCATAAAAATAGTTTTGGTAAATGTTAGCAAATGTTCTTGTTTAGGCTCCTAAAAAGAAAGAAACATGACGGATTTTGACTAGTTGTCAATGGTTTGTCGCAAACGTTCTTGCGAAAATGATATTTCTCGAATATTAGTCAGCTATTTATAGAAACAGACGGGCATTACCAATTCCTCATGACTTTTCCCGTGAAGAGCACCTTCAACAAAAGGGATGGCGCTATACCTTAACTGCTTAAGAAATCTGTTTGATGTTACACAAGGTAGAGTTAGGTAATATACGTATTGCGCTACATTAGCTAGTTCTGCAAGAGAGATTGTAAACAAGCAATAATGTCTTTGCATTTGCGAAAAGTCCTGAGGCTCGGTAAGTAATTCCAATCCATTTCTATTTGTTTATTGTTTAAGTGTTAATTTATCAGTGAAAATTGCAGATCGTATCGGTTTACTGCATCTATGAGCATTATTGTATGGTTGAATTCATAACTTAATCGACGTATCACAGCCTAATTGACAATTAGGCCAACGTACAGTTAGGTTAGGCTAAGCTGTAGGTTTTCTTATGTACTGGCTAAGGATAGTCAAATTTAGTTTGAGAAGCCACATTAACTTGTCAGAGATATTGTTTGTAAGACCGCAGACCTATTCGCCAGTCATATTTTTTCTGTGTCAGTCACTGTACTGTCTGGTAGCAAGGGGAAGAAAACAATATTGGCCGTGGCTATTCTTACGACTAGTAGTAACAATTATTTATAAACTATTCTTACGACAAAGGCGAATTCAAGCGCAGTAAAGTAAATAAAGCAACTGCGCATGTACTAGGGGTAACCCTAACTTTAACCCTAAACCCCAATCCTAACCCTAACACTATCCCTAACCGGAAATTATTGTTACTCCTGGTCGTAAAAAATAGTACTCCTGTCATAAAAGTAGCAACTGCGCATGCGTAATCGGAAATTATTCTTACGAACAGTCGTAAGAATAGCCACTTTGAACAATATTTCATTCACAACCTTGATGGTGAAGAAGGAAGTATGCATGTTTGTTACAAGTTACATACTGTAGGCTAGAACTAATTTGTTAGACTTATTAATCAGTATAACTATTAGTCATCATTCTTCTTGCTGCATGGTGAGCAACGATACATGACTATTTGCTCCATGACCAATCAATTGCTAGGGTCTATCAAATTACTGGAGCTTTTCAAACTATAGCCTAGGTATATAGGTCAATTGCTACCTTGGCGTAACTAAAGACTCAGTAGCCTTTTGCAGATCTAACAGGTTAGGTAGGTCTATGGATAAAGTCAACCACTTTTGCCCTAAACGTGATTATTATTAATCATTTTCGATTCAGAACAATACTGCAGACATGTTGAAGGGTTTTGTTGTCAGTGACAATTTAACCACATGACTGGGCATCTGGCTGGCTGTCTTTTCATCAGTAGGTTAACCAATCATTGCACTACCGTCTAGTTATTCCTACTATAACAACTCTCTGAATCACTTAACATATTTTTGCGGTAATCTACAGCATCAACATATTTTTTATGTGATTGTTTTCTCCTCTCTACCATCAGCTCAGCTGCACAGGGTTGCTTCTGTAACCTGTCCAAGACCCTACAGTTCTGAGGCTTCTGCAGGCCCACCTAAAATAACTACACATTACACCATAGTTCCAAGGGAGAATGATCAAAGATGGAATGGTTTGTAAAGAATTATATGATCACTGTTCATTACGGTTGGAATGAAAGGTATAGCAAGCTAACTACAAATAACTTTATAGTTCATGTGTAGCATGCTGTCTTTCATAGATTCAAATGCAAACAAATCAGTATTGACCTACATAGTATCCACTTTGCTGCACAACTATCTTTTCATACACGTTTACTTCATCAGTTTTCCTTACTTTCACGTCGCATATTAATCCGATCTTGGCCGTCTATTTCATTTTGAAAATATTATTCATACCTTCTTCTTTTTCAGAAGTCGACATGGAGAGGTACGGGGATGAAGCAGACGTGGTCATTGTGGGAGCAGGTCCTGCAGGTCTTTCTACAGCCATAAAATTAAAACAGCTTGCAGAGGAGAAGGGTACAGAATTGAGAGTTTGTGTGGTGGAAAAAGCCTCAGAGCTAGGTTGGTGGCAGTGTATTTTATCCATTGTATTGCAAATGTAAAAGATATTTATCTTTTCTTTAGTCTTCTCTTGTAGCAATACATTCAATCTGATTATATGTGTTCAATTTAAAAAGGACAGACTCCTTAGGAAAGAAATGAAAAGCTCAGGAATAAAGAAGCAAGATTGGAAATCTCGTGAACCAGGCTGAGTGAGGCTGACAGTCCTCATAGGATTTTACCACACAAAAATAAAACAAATCAAAGAGTACAAAAAAAAGAATGAAAAATGCTACTAGATGTTTAAAACAAGAGTAAATGAAATGAAAGACATCAACTTGTCCTTTCAAGGTAGATTACCCTTATGTATCAAGAGTTCTTAGTGTACTCTTCACAAACAATGGTGGGAAATTGCTGGTACTAGCAATCATGTTCATGAGAATTCAAGTGGGCTTATCTTTCCTTTATGGTAGTACATCATTGTGCTAATTTGATACCAACTTTTGTACCTATTATTTAGGCAGACAGGAGAGTCATTTGTTTTTCAATCGGTTTTGCATGGATAAGAAAACTTGAGAATCTCAATCCTGAAAATCCTTTTCTAACCTTCTATCCCGACAAGATGTAGTTTGAAAGCCTACAGAAGGGAAAGTATAAATTAAGGAAAGTTATCTTGACTTTTTCATGGCTAGTGTAGTTGACATCAGTCATGGAAGGCCCATCTGACCATCATTACCTCTGACAAAAATAGGAAAGATTTAAAGTATGCTTCTCACTTTTCTCATTACAGGGGCTCACACATTATCGGGTGCTTGCTTAGAAACACATGCCTTAGATGAGCTGATTCCAGACTGGAAGGAGAAGGACCATCCACTGAAGACACCAGTCAAAGGAGATAAATTTGCATTGCTCACAGAAAAATATCGAATACCAATCCCTATGTTTAAAGGTAAAGCAATTTGTTTAACTGGTAAGCTTTGATATGAAACCGTTCACCCTCGTCCATCCGCCTCCTGCCCAGCCATTGCTCTTCTCTTTCACTCCTTCCTAACCAAGTATCCTCTCATCTAAGCCTTCCTCCTCACCTAGTCCTCTTTGTGTGCCTATAACCAAAGCGCCTCTCGTTGACCCAGACAACTCTGATCTCAGTCCTTGCTATCTCCCCCCCCCCCCCCCCCCACATCCTCCCAAATACATTTTGCCTTGCTTTGAATTTATATTTAAGATTACATTTCATTATTTCATTATTTATTTTTTCACTTCCGTATGCTTTGTATTTTGTAAAATCTTTACGATAGATTCTCAATAGATCTGCCATAGTTTTGAGATCACTAGAAGTATTTCTGCAGAGTACATCGCTAAACGTTTGGTATCCTCTAACCGTACAGGTCTTCCTATGTACAACCACGGCAACTATGTGGTCAGGCTTGGAAATGTCGTGAAATGGTTAGGAGAGCAGGCAGAAGAACTGGGTGTTGAAATTTATCCAGGGTATCCTGCTAGTGAGGTAGATTTTCTCTTCTTTACATGTTGAAGTACGAAACAGAATCATTTTCTATGTTTGTTGAAGAGTTCTTCAACTTACCTTTTCCATCTGTGACTAAAGTTATATATATCAGAAATGGGTGTTATAAATATTGCTTCATTATAAAGATATTAATATCATATTTACTGCTGTTGGATGCTGAAACATGTTATCTGAGGTGTTAGGGAATTTCATTGCTGCTTAATAGCTTAGACTGTGCAGCGGTGACACAGTAGTGATTATTTCATGAGGTACATGTTGTCTGTTAATAAAGTAGTTGTTTATCCTTTGATGAACATCTGATAATTAAGGGTTCTGTACACTTAAGCTATAAATAAAGATAGTGTTTGTTTTGCAGGAATACTGATCTTTGTAATTCAATATCATTGTGTATACACACAACTTGGTCGTGATCTGATAAGTTTGTTTTCAGACATTGTCTGCTATTTACCATTAATAAAACTTGGTTAATGGTCTCATTTTTATACAGTGTGTGAGGTGTTTATGTAAAATAGATATTAAATGGTACATAAGAGCAATCAAGTGAGGTTTCCATAAAATCAGTGTCTGTGGTAAATGAATCTACAAACTTATCAAGTAAATATTTACAAAGGTTTGTGAAATACTGTTGACATAAGCAGTTGAGCTAGAGCAGTGATGCTCAGATTTGAATTAATTTTTTTAAACTGGAGAGATGTGTCTTGACTTGAAAGTCTTAAAGTATCTTCTGTTATCACCTTGCAAAGAACAATTCTTTTCACGTATCTCTTGATGCATATTTTCAGGTCCTATATCATGAGGATGGTAGCGTGAAGGGTATAGCCACCACTGATGTTGGTATAGCCAAAGATGGTTCCCCTAAGGTGAGTCCCATGTATGAGGTACTTACAGGGATAGTCATGGGGTCAATTTGTTGGAAGAGAAACAGATACAATGCATCCTGGTAAAAAAAAAAATGGACGAAAGTAAGCCAATTATACTTTGTCTCTTTCACATTCAGTTCTACTACTAACCATGAGAGGGAATGTTTTAAAGCATGTGTTTTGTAGATCTTCAAGATTTGGTAGTTTGGAGAGTACCATACTATTAAAGTAAAAGTCAACTTCCATTCAAAGTAGCCTGCAACTGATCTCAAAATGTTAACACATTTCAAGTGAGCTGCATCCAGGACAATTTAGCCACATCCAGGAGAATGTAGCCACGTCCAGGACAATGTAGCCAAGTCCAGGAGAATGTAGCCGCGTCCAGGACAAGGAAGCTGCATCCAACACAAGGTAGCCGCATTCAAGACTGTAAAGTTGGCCGCAGACCTGACAGCCAGGCTGAACACCCCTCGACTGAGACTCAACCATAGTCAAATGGAAAGTCATGGATAATCAGGCGGGTTGTTTGTGCTAAAGACTACCAAACATTGAGAATTTACCAGTTTTAAAACTCAACATTTATCATCTTCTCAACTACCGGTTGTCAGTCTGTGGCTGTTAACGTCTGAAACTACCCGGTTTTTTAACAGATGAAACCTTTCACAGACAAGGAATCTTGCTCGTGGAGAAAACAGACCCCGCCATTGACAGGAATCAGTTCTTGTGTGTGCTTGTCAGTCTTCCATTGTTAGTGGGTTATCTGTAGGGTTGTGGGTCTTCAAATCTTAATGACTATTGAAAATTTAGTTTTTGACGTTTCGAGGTGAGCAAGGTCGTGGTTGTTGAGGGGAGTGTGTAGCCGTCTTCACCGCATGAACCTACTGCTTCTGTTTTCTGACTGTATGGTACTTATTCTGTTGCCTTTCTTAGATTGAGAATGCAAACTTTTTGAATTTTTATGTATTTATTTATTTTAATATATATATATATCTTTTTTTTTCATTTTAGGGGACTTTTGAAAGAGGAATGGAACTTCATGCAAAAGTTACAGTCTTTGGAGAAGGTTGCCATGGTCACCTGGCAAAACAACTATACAATAATTTTAACCTCAGGGAGAACTGTTCGCCACAGACCTATGGAATTGGTATTAAAGAGGTATTAGCTGCTCATCATGTCTTCAGATCTACGGTTAAAAATTGTTTGCTTAATATATTTGTTTTTTCAATATTTCTAAAAATTCTGGTGTAAGTTCTATGTTAATTATTAATCTAATTATGATTATTATTATTATGACTGAAATTGAATAACCACTTTCCAGTTCTCATTGGAATTCATCTAGCATATCTTTAATTTTTGGGTTCATAATTAAATGTAATTAGGTCATTAACAATTGTGTCAAGTGTTATAGCTTCTGCACTAGATTTTATGTGCCAAGTAGGCTAAGCCAATGAAACTGGTGGAGGCCCTCGTTTAATTTTCAATCATTGTTTTCAAGAGTTGGTACATTTTCTATCAAGTATTTTAAGTAAGTGTTTTGGCAATAATGCAACATAAATGTTAAGGTCAATATGTTGCAAAACAAGACTGACTTGTATCTTACTTTTTTTTCTTCTTTTCACTTCTTTATTTTTAGGTGTGGGAAGTAGAAGAATCAAAACATAATCCAGGAATGGTTGAGCATACAGTTGGTTGGCCACTGGTAAGACTCCATTCGACTCATAAACTGTCTTTTTCTTAAAGATTTTAGTCAAACTGGCTTTATCTGGGTCTTCCATTAGTTGCAGTGAAGAAGCGTCTGTTTCGGTGAAAGTAAATTTGCAGGTTCAACAACGACGAATAGTAGAATTGACTAGGTATCATATTATTGAAACGAATAATACAAGAAAGAACAAACCTTTCCAAAGCCATCCAATTTTGTGAGATGCATATTTTCTAAATACTGCGAGAGAATTGCAGCGGTGACTGCAAATTGTAACATTGAATACAAGGTGTAATAATGTATATGAACTGTAAATGTGAGGGTTGCAAATCACCTTAGAAGCGAATGTTCTTTCAAATTCAGTGATAGCTGATTGTTTAGATCAGTGGTTCTCAAAGTGGTCCCCGCCGCCCCCCTGGGGGCGTTGGGAAGTCTCAGGGGGCACTACAGGATACAAGGGGGGTAGGGGGGCATTGGCACTGATTTGGGGGACCTGACGATGACGACTCAACACTGCAGTGATTTAGGGCACAGTAAGGCATCCAGGGGGTCTGGGAGCCAAAAAAATAACTACTGTTGAGAAAAAATTCATCATCTTGTAGGGAATGTAGGCTACTTTTTAATTCCTATGTGTATATATTCGGACGATCTGATTGCTCGCTTGAGTGGCCGACTATGAACGGTAGGTCGAGGGGAGGCGGTAGGGGGAGGGGGGCATTGGGACAGTTCAAGATGGTTGAAGGGGGCAGTCGTCTAAAAAAGCTTGAGAACCACTGGTTTAGATGTTGTAACAACACTCAATCAACCAATTTTGTTTCCGAAAACACCCTGAGAACTATACTATTGGCAGTACAGTAGGATGTTTTATATTTGAGAACTTTGGAGAAAGATTTTTGAGAATTTATTTTTCTCCTATGAGATTAGAAGTAACTCTCATTATCTCTAGTAAGCATGATGGTAAGACTCTGGAACTAACGTCGCTCATAAAATGAATCGTTGATTTCCATTTCATCTACAGGACAGACACACCTATGGAGGTTCCTTTCTCTATCACCTCAACGAGGGTTCCCCGCTAGTGGCTGTGGGCTTTGTGATTGGCTTGGATTATACTAACCCTTACCTCAGCCCCTTCAGAGAATTCCAAAGATTCAAGACACATCCATCCATCAGACCTACCTTTGAAGGAGGCAAGAGAGTAGCATACGGTGCCAGGGCACTTAATGAAGGGGGCTTCCAGGTGAGATCTTTGTCTTTGTGTGTGACGTATGTAGTGGTGGGATGCAGGGGAGGGGGTAGGTGGGCAGTGGAGGAATGTAGTAGTCTGGTTGGTGATTCACTTAATGATGAGGCTTTACAAACAAGGTCTTGCTATGTGTGGTTCTCTTACCACCATGGCCAATCTACTGTATGTGTTTGAGGTGCATAGGAAGCTGATAAGATACAGTAGAAATTTGGAAGTGAATTACAAACTGAATAGCTTCAGTTTATTTTTGTTTTCATTTAATCCTAGCCATAAGGGAATCTTTTTATTGGTGATGATGTGTATATGTGTGGCACATATGTATGTTACACTTTGGCAACACAGTAACATGCAAAGGATGGTTGAACTTCATGCTTGGTATGTTGATCCATTGTAGCTATTTGAGGTCAAACTAGGTCAAGGTCTGAGAATCCTGTAACCGGGTGAAGTCCGAAAATAAAACCATGATTGAAAGTCATACCTGATATGTAGGTCAAAATTAGTGTAAATACTTTGCTGAGCACTGGAAGTCAACATCAACAAAAGCTAGAAAACATCTTGTGCAGTTTTACTATTGGACTGCTCTCGTACAAAATATGACTGGACAATCATAAAGCCTATTGGCTTTCTGGTTATTTTGCTAAATGGTGTTGGGTATCATCCAATTTTATGTGTGTTTTTGGTCATACTGTTTCAATTCTAGAAAAGCATAAAGACATATCTTTCAAGATGGGTATTTATGGAATTAACTAATCGTCGGTTTATTTCAGTCGGTACCCAAGTTGGCATTTCCTGGTGGTGTTCTGGTAGGGTGCAGTCCTGGATTCATGAATGTCCCAAAGATTAAAGGTACCCACACAGCAATGAAGAGTGGTATTGTGGCTGCAGAAGCAATCTTTGATAAACTGACTGCTGAAGAACCAAAACCTGATACAGGTGAGACAAATAAAAAAAAATCCTGGTGGATTAATTCTTCCATTAAAAACGGTTTGATCAGTTATGTGGACCCACTGTGCCTTCAACATATTTTCACACTTATAGCAGATTTCACAATGAAACCAGCACACTTGATATTGAGAATGTGTGGCTAGTTCTGTAATTATCCGATGCTATTTGGGAATTTGTTGTTTTATTGCTAAACCTGCTCTAAACAGACAGAGGTATGACGCTGTACCCCATAGATAAAGGGATATGTTTTGTATTTGAAGAAATCCATTGTGTTACAGGTTCCCTGTGAATTGAAGAGTTTGCTTCTTCCTTAATTGTCTCTGAAGATTTTGTTTAGACAATAATGCCAACCAGGATAGGATGGATGGTTTTGCCCCCCTCTCCCCCCCCCCCATTCTTGTCCCACAAAGAAATCTCCCATCCCAATCTTTTTCTGCATATTTAGAACTCTTTGTACCTCATCACCGTCAATTGCTCCTTTTCTCTTTTGGCATGTATTCATGTAACATTCTGATTTTCTTGCATTCGCCTCAGGTCTTCTCGTCAGTGAGTACGAGGAGAGATTAAGAAGCAGCTGGGTCTGGAAGGAACTCCAGTCCGTCCGTAACGTTCGTCCTTCATTCCACAGTCCCCTCGGTCTCTATGGCGGTATCATGTACACCGGTTTATTCTATGTGTTCGGACGAGGCAAAGAACCGTGGACATTGGCTCCTAAGCGTAAGTCCATGATAATCCCCCACATGTATTACAATGGCAGATGTTAAAAATCAAATGCGTTTTGATATATGGATATGGAAGACCAGAACAACTTGGTTTGAGCTTTGCTGCAGTTACGATTGTAATCAAAATGTTAACAAAGCGCTGTAAAGGTTTGATTATAGAATAACTTCATGTGAGTGTATGAAACGTGATATGAATGCTCAGCTCACTGTATCCCAAAAGGAAGTTATAATTTGTATTAAAGCAGGATTCTGTTAGGTTAGATATCACAGATTTTTCGTCTTATAAGAAACAATCACCCCCCTCCCTCACCCCCTCCCTCCCTCACCCCCCAAAGTCAGATCCGGCAGTAGGTTATTCGAAAATGTAACCAATAAATCACATAAAACAGTATCTAGCTATGTACTACCAGTAAATGTATTATTGTTATTATTATGATCCATTTTCTTTCATTGCATTTATTTTTATTTTAGACAAAGACTCTGAGAGCCTTAAACCAGCCACAGAATGCACACCGATAGAGTATCCAAAGCCAGATAATGAAGTGACCTTTGACCTGTTAAGTTCAGTGGCACTCAGTGGCACAAACCATGAGCACGACCAACCGGCTCACCTGACACTCCGAGACGACTCCGTCCCAGTCAATAGAAATCTTGCCATATATGACGGCCCTGAACAGCGCTTCTGTCCTGCTGGTGAGTCAATAGGAAATCATCAAGTGTGAATACCCTAAGAAAAACAGAAATAATTTCGATTTTATATCCATAATTATATATTTTTTAGTCTCAGGACATTCAAGAAAAGACACGACATCTCAGAATCTAAATAGACAATTTGAAGCATACCAATTACTTAAATGTAAATTTTATATGTAATTTTCATCTACCCTAATGCTCTGTCTGAAATAGGGGACTCGGGGAATATTGGATGAAGTTAAATGAATTCCCATTTTCATAACATATTTAAGGAATAATGTAAACTTCAAGAAGGGGTTCGCGGCAGCATAATTTGTCCCTGGGGTCTGATGTGGCTGTCAATGGCCCTGGTCGTATAAGTGAGTGATAAAGTAGAAATTAATTGAAGATATCGATGAACATAAATATATTGTTTAATCTTTTTTCAGGTGTCTATGAATATGTACCAATGGAAACAGGTGATGGTCAGAGGTTGCAGATTAATGCACAGAACTGTGTCCATTGTAAGACCTGTGACATCAAAGACCCCAGCCAGAATATCAACTGGGTAGTCCCAGAGGCAGGAGGCGGACCAGCATACAATGGCATGTAGCCACACATGGGTTAGGAGATACCTCATTGAACCTCACAGAGAAATGAAATCACAAGATGTGTGGAGGCAATATATGCATAGGGAGATGATGGAAAGGATAAATGCAAATAAGGAAATGTGTAATGGCTCCATAAACTTCTCAAGTAATGGTTCTGTCTCCTCAGGTTCATTCTGGACAGGTTCGCATTCCTTCTGCAACATTTGAGGTGACCGGCTCACTGTTTTATCGTTATCACTGAACTTCTACAGTGGGTTGCACGATCATGTGTTATATCTCTTGTAGTGGTTGGGATTTCGTGGAAATTACCAAGTTGAAAATGTTGAAAGTAGCTAAAATTTTATGAAACAATGCAAGGAGACAAAACAAAAAAAAGCAGAAAGGAGAAGAAAAAGGGAAAAAAATGAGCTGGACAAGATTGGCCATGTTGTAATGACCTTCGTCGCCTGGATTGCTTATCTACTTATTTATGTTTTCTTTGATATTTTTTTATATTTGCTGGGGTTGGTCCATGCAGACTGTGAAAGATTATGACATATGAAAATGTGGAAGTGTTTGAGAAATAATGACAAGTGGATCACTTTCGGCTAATGAATCACAGGGGGTATCTCTCTCTTTCTTGAAGTTTAAAGAAGATGAAAAAGATGTGAGTCATAGAATTGTTTTATTAAAAATGCGAATAGCTAGCTCTTTTACCTCAGGTTCGGATAACTTAAATACCAGGACAGATTGAAGTGACAAACTCCAAGAAATTGGAAACAAACATTTGGTGTCTGATACATCAGAAATTTTTGAAGTCTAGCTTGGTTGTGAAATATTGTATGATCTTGGAAAACTAAAATAGATTAAAATTTTGAAAACTTAAAGTGACACACACTTATAGCCAGTATGTTCTAGATGTGTACCAATATTAAAATAACGAAACAAGGGAACATGTCAGACGTTTATAGTGCATATCAAACGTGAAGAACAATTAATGTTGATTAATGTTGAAAATCGTCTTACGATGGCAGCAGGGAAAATAGTTTGTTTTGCTGAAATTTTTATTTGTTTTAGCGGACCAACTGATGTTGACATTCTTCACTGGTAACTGTAACACCAGTTGGGGGTGTGGGTGGCCCGGTAAGGGGATGGGTTTGGGGCATATATGAAGCACGTGGAATTTGAGACTAGAAGTATGAGCTAACAGTGAGTTTTCACATTTGAAATGGTTCTCCAAGTTTTGATGTCTGTGAGTTTCTGCGAAGGCTCGCTGTCATGTCGTAGTAATGCTATTCGGATACTTGGATGAAACAAGATTTTACACGAAAGCTGTATATCCTTACCCAGTGACTGTAGTAATTTCATAAATGATATGTGCTGTTAACTTTGTCATCAACAAACTTCTGAGGGGTGAGCTGTTATTTTAAATATTAATCTGTTCTCTTTTGAGGCAGATATTTTGATTATTCATATTAAACTTGATAAGAGCCAGTATTCATTTCAGGGAAGTTTCAATGCCAACCTCTGTGGTTGTTTTAATATTTCTGATATTTATCTCTAACTTTTGTGAACCTTTTTAATGAACCTTTTTTGGGGTTTTGTGTTGACAGTGGATATAAAGATTAAGTTTTGCTAACGTATCCTATGGTATTTGCTGTCTGTTAATTGTTAACATTAGCACAAACAAATGGAGTTATAGCACTAACCTCTGACCAAAAGGGCAGCAAAGTGACATTGATACAGGGTAAATGTGTTTTTTACATCATACGCACCTCGTGATTGGGTTTTGGGGCTAGATCAGATTAACGTCTTGTACTGCATTCTACCAGGAGATGAGGGGTGTTTGGGGTTGGGGGAGATGGTAACTTACTCTTGTCATTATTAAACAGAATACAGGGACAAAATCATTTCTCCCTTTTATAAGTTAGTTGAGGCATTAAAATGATTTACCACATTGTCTCACCCTTGATGTGATGCAAATGAGTAAAAAAACAGCTCTACTTTAACTCTGCAGTGGAGGCATAGAGTGAACTTCCCCGTCCGATAACTTTGGTATATGTTTGAGGTGTGACCTGCCTTCAGCTCTTTGAATAAAGAAATATTTAATCTGTATATTGTATATTTCTGAAGTACCCATTTTTGGGATAATAAACAAATACGAAAATGAACCAAATTACTTCCTACTTTTCTGATTTTCCTTTGTCAAGTATGACCAGCATAATTAAGCAAAATAATTTAACTTTAAATATATAGACATAAGGAAAGTGAAAACAAGAAAATCCTGACAAATACCAAGTCATCTCAGTTCTAGGTTCAGTGCCGGATTAATCTAGCACATGCTACGGCTCGCATTTTCAGGGGCCTGCGCGAAGTGCTTGCAATCTATCAATTCCGATTCACTGACTCTACACTTGCTCTATTACTATAGTACTATACTGCCTTAAAATGTTATGAACGACTGGGTGTCTCAGGTAAGCGATTTTAGCCAATTATCACCTTCAAGTCGGGTTATTATTTAAAGACTGTAATTAATGTAAGTGTGGTATTCATGTGATATATATCCGACGCATAATTACGAAGGTATTTGAAACTGGACTCAGAGCCACTGCACAAATATGAAAACTATATGGAACGCTCCCTCGCTGAATGCATCAGGCCTCCCACAAGCTTATCCTGGCCCTGTCTAGGTTCCCTATTGTCTACAAAGGAAGTCTTTGTTTTTTGATTTCATTGACTTTGTGTGTGCCGATTTTGGTTAGGTCAGTTGTTACTATTGTTTAGAAGAGAAGATATGAATGGGTTGGGGGGGGATGGGGGTTTTGGCGGGGGAGAGCACTTACCCTACTAAAGATCATATGAATAATGTATCCGAACACATAAACCAAATAGTTCAAAAGAATTCACTTCGTTTTTCGTTAGTTTTAATGAAACTTGACTAATCAAACAAGTGAATTGGATTCACTCCTGTCGATTGTCAAGACAAGTTGATATTTCCCAATTGGCGGCTTCCTATTGGACATTAAGATGTACTTTGATGACATCCCCGTCAGTTTGTCGTAGTGTCACAACGGACAAGACAGGGGGAACTAAAAATGGTATAAATTCGGTGCTATTTTGTTATCAGTGAAACCAGTTCTGCTTATGAATGCAGGTAAGCTACTATGGAACGGAGATAACAACATCAAAGGAGACAACAACATCAAAGTAGACAACAACATCGAAGGAGTCAAAAATATTATAATAGACAGCATAGAAGTAAACAACATAAAACATTACCATTTCGGCCTTCCACACTCTCATTGCGCCGATCGCGTAATTTTTTTTCCTAGGAGGGTTAGGGGTAATTATCATATATAGGCGTATCCAAACCCTAGCGCGTGCGTGTTACCCATAGACACTCGTTACTCATCGCTCGTTGTAATACACATGTGTGGGCCGGGTGTACGTGGGCAGTATGTACGTTGTACAACGCAATAGATCTCCGCTGTACAGTTTTACAATGCAGTTTGCCTTTTTGGCCATGGATTACCAAGTGAGAATTGAAGAAAATAAGTGAAAGAAATACAAATTAAAGCGCGATCAAATCGTCACCCTCAATATATATCATCACATAATTATTTTTCATTTGTACAATTAAACAATGATGCAAAGCAGATAAAGTACCGAATGACTGATAGTTCATAAAAGCAGGCTTAAGTTTGTATGTAGGCCTACTATATTAGTACCATGTACATGTTACACTTTACCGTAACATTAAAGTTTACCGTGAAGCTAGAAATACATGTAATGTAGGCTAGCAGATTAACATTAACCAAATCATTAAATTAATGTCAGTCGCGCACAATGATGACGACAGATGAAATCCGTACATTGTGTCTAAAATCTGGGTGAGAGAATTACTTAAGTAAATGCAATTGTATCGAGTAACTTTACATCTAGGGCGAGATTCCAGCTGAAGATTGGCGCAAGGATTGTCAGTCGAACAGGTCTCCATTGTTGCACGAACGCATATACGTATATATGTGTGCAAAACGTGAATCGCGTCGCACACACTGTATGTACGACTACTACTACTAGCTATAAACTTTATACGAGTAACACGCAAGCGCGAGGGTTTGGATACGCCTTTATATGATAATTACCCCTAACCCTCCTAGGAAAAAAAATTACGCGCGCCGATCTATGCATGCGGTAATCATATGCACAAGTATTGTGTACAGTATATAAAAGTGAAAGGGAGGTATACGCGTAAAGAGTTGCCGGTGCGCAGGTCATCGCTGTACAGTGCACGCGCTCGACATAAAATGTAACGCCTTGTATATTACTATGGAAGACGAAAATAAATTCTGGTAAATGCTAGTGCGTATAGCAATTTAAGGACGTTAATATTAACAATTTCGAGGAAGCAATAAACCTTGCGCAAGATCGTGATACGTGGCGGAGATTAATCACTGAGCATGTCGTATAGACGAGACTCAACCTACTACTACTATAGCACATGAGCCTTTTGCGTCATATGTCCTGGTAACTTAGTAACTTACACAAAACATGGAACGCGCATATCACGCATGTTTGTTCAATATGCAATTTAATTGGTCACTTGGGCTGTGTGACGACATACGTTATACCTGAATACATTATTCCTCGGTAACACAGCAACCGCTATATCATTAGTTGACTAGTTCAGCATTAATACGCATCGCATTGCAATCTACGCTACTAAAGCTTACTTCTATTGGATAAATTCCTTGAATGATTCGCTTCACTTCAATCCTTGGAGCGATCTTCCTCCTATTATTGGCGGAGGGACCGCGAGGTTCTGCTGCCATAACTGTCCCTGACATGTGTTTACGTGTCACTCCGGATGGGATTAGGATTCGTCTCGAGTTGAAACCATCGTTGAACGCAACCAGTAACCTCCACAAGGTGAGAGTAACTTCAACTTCCGGTCAATGTTTGTATGCAAAGTAGGTTAGGTCATGTTGGGAGGGGACGGGAGGCGCCTGCTCTGCAAGATAATAAATTTACAATTGTTTTCAGCTTACACATGTTGAAGTGCATGTTATTCATGCTGTTTGTAAGTTAAGGTCCTTTTCACCGTGTTTAAGCCTAAGTTGGTAACATAAGGTAAGCCAGACAGTCCCTTAATATTGATATATTTGATGCTGTTGATTTGCATAATCTCTTTATTTACTGTACGCAATAAACATTGTCATATAAGTTACATTATCATATTATCATGTACTGTAATGTTCTCCTTGTGTCCTTTACATTTTCATCACGTAATTCAATGTGATCATCGTTCACTTACACATTATCATCGTGCCTTTGTATATTATAACCGTTGAATTATATATCATTATCAACATTTGTTTTCATTATCCTTTTGGCGTTCCATACATGAGTGCCTCCTCTTGTTCCTTACTAAATAGCCGTAGAGATATAGAGTTGGATAGACACCACTTATTTCAAACTCATTATACTATCAGTATTTCCCCCAAATATGCTAGATAGTCAAGAAATACCCACTAAGGTACAAACTTGAACTGTTCAAGCAAGCAATGCATTTACTATTATAACATGTTCCGTCAACTTAATGAAACAATTACATCTGAAAAGTTTCTTAAAGTCTGGGAGTAATTATGAATGTCAGAACCCTCCCCTCCCCCACCCACTCCCAAAAAAAAGGTAACTTTTGAAAGCTTTAGAAGACTTATAACACGATATCATTTTGAGGCCAGACTTTTATTTATTACGCTCCATCGCTTATACATTTAATTAAACAATATGCAAACAATTTAAAGACAATTTATGAATTATCGATTGATAATTCATCACAATCAAGCATGGAAATAATTGTTTTCATGATTAAATTATCTATAATTATTTTCTTCAATTTTATCAACATTTGTGCATGCATTTGCAACAGTTGTTTGTATATTGCATGAAGGTGCGCGTGGTTGGGTTGGGGAGGGGAGAGGTAATGTACGTTGGGGTTCTTCAAAAGTATAGATGGGAACGAATGATAAGGCCATCTATGAGTGCAAATGGTACCACGTGTTTGTATTATGGCTATCAGTATGACAGTTTCAGTTTGTCATGTTTCTCTCAATTGTATATAGTATATTGAATCAGTGGGTACCGTGCACAGCACCTAACAACAAAGTTACATGGGCCATTGTTTATTCAAGTCAAAAGCCCAACTTGGTTCATTGGCGCCATCCGTTGTGACTGTGTGGTGAAAGGGGAAGGGAAGGGGCGTGGCGTAGAAGGAGACCGAGGAGAGGATATAGCTTGATTTTATTCTTGTGTATACTCACTTTATAACGTTAATAAAGTTCGTTCGTTTGTCTGTTCATTTATTCATCGATCCTTCTTCTTCTCACCCATATATCCATCTATCCTTTATTCACTCCATTCGTTCATTCATTCATTCATTCATTCATTCATTCATTCATTCACTCATCCACTCTCTCATACATTCATTCATTCACTCACTCACTCATTCACTCATATATTCATGCATTTTCTGACACAGGCCATTACTTTATTGTTTTCATTACTTTCTTTTGTTCATTCATTGGTCTGTGCGTTCATTTGTCTGTTCATTTATAGATACATCCATCCATCCATCCTTGCTTCCATTCATCCATATATCTATCCATTGTTCTATGCACTTTATTCTTTCACTCACTCATTCATTCATTCACTCACTCGTAAATTCACTCATTCATTCATTTTCTGACACCAGGCCATTACTTTAATTTTTCATTACTTCCTTCGTTCATTCATCGGTTTGTGCGTTCATTTGTCCCTTCATTTATAGATACATCCATCCTTCCTTCTATTCATCCATATCCTTCAATCCATTGTTCTATTCACTTCATTCTTTCACTCACTCATTCATTCATTTTCTGACATCAGGCCTTGGACCTTACGAATGTGAGATGTTGCAACGATCCTCGTAAGACATGTTCCCCTCCTCGACCTCTGGCTCTCTCCTTTGACAATGTTCTATCTCTTGTTCAGTATCCCATCAGACCAACGTCGGTAGGTCTTTATACTCTTTCAATCGTTTCTATCCAGCCAAACTGTTATACATCTATATAACTTTCCAAAAAGTCTATCCCTATTGTAATATACTGTATCTAATCTCTATGCTTTACATATGTACTATAGTTTGTAGTAGCACTGCGCTAATTTAGGATTTATATATAAATGCACAAAATTATCATTCCTTAAGATATGTCTGGATGGAGGGTGAGCTAGCGCACTCTGGTAGGGCGGGGGGGGGGGGGGGTGGGCAGGGTGTTGCTTAATGGCCTTTTATTATGTTATGTTCCATCACTCAATTTCATGGTCATTATTAGCACTTTTTGCTGTTGCTCGTTGCTTCATCTTTCTTTCACCCTTATTCACCTAAATCCTAAGATTGCAACCAACAGTTCGTACTTCTTCACATTTCGGCAAAGGGATGGGGGACGGGACTTAGTAAATGTGGTTATCATCCTTAATATTCGTGACAAATAGCGTACTATGATTCATTGTATTTTGGTAGATGGCGGTCAACAACAGAATGAATTCGGATTTTGATTTCCGGCATGATCTGTGGTACGTATAAAGTTGAATATGAGTATGTGATTCAAGTGCAATAGTTGCAGTACAAAGACATTACTGTTGTTTGCTTTGCCCATCCCAACCACTCACACACCCACCCTGCCCCTTCATACCCCTTCAATAACGAACACTATAAAAGCCGTTTCAAATTGATATCGAGTTTGGGCTAACATTTAAAAATTATCTACAATAACAAGTTAACCGCTCTTGCACTTCAAATAGATTTCATACAATTTTTATTATTTGAACGTAGTCTTGGCAATGTTCTTGCAGGTCTATTACGATTCTATCCAAGAAATTAACTCTCCCTCGTTCCTTAACACTGACCCGGAACCCTTATTGTATTTACTGGCATGAATTCGCAATGGATAGGCCATCATTTCAAGAATAAGTCATATCGCTATGTTCGATTCATCATATACCGGCATTTACCAAAAAGATATCAATTTATAAGCTTATACTTCTATTTTAGAGAAAGAGAAGCTTTTGCCAGTCTGTCATATTCTTCATTTTCGTCTTTGTTATTAATTTCTTGCTTTATTTCTTTCTCTTCTCCCCCCCCCTCCCCCATCAGGTATTCTCTTTATGAGTTTGAACAGCCATTCCTGAATCAATCCTTTGACCTCCGCTTGACCCTTGACCTACCCGACGCTGGTGCTCTGGACGTTTTTGCCCGACTAGATTTGAAACACAAATTTAGGACTGTAAAACAAGCTGAGGTAGGTTTGGGTTGTGTGACCCGGTGCAATATGCGTGGTTTTAAGGTAATATCCCATAACAACGAATGATGAGGTCAGTCAAAATAGTTCCACATACCAGTAATAAGAACTGTTATTTGTTATTTGAGGAAATCCTGAATTTTCTTTTGTTTTTAATCTGTTTATGTTATTCGTAAATTCCTAAGTTTTCCAAAGAAATGATTCATGTTTATCGATCAAATTGAAGTATACCACATTTTATGTTTTTATTGCTTATATGTTATATTCATTTTACTTGTAAATTTCTCTACTGTTCATATAAATACATATACTTTAAAAAAAGAAGAAGATGTACTGCACTATGGTCATAACACACGTGATAGGCACATGACCACATTCATGATTTAGAATGGTCAGGCTTGATATGACTCAAATGGTGCTTTTCTCGTGACATTTCTTCTTTAACCATTTCAATTGTTAGACAATTACGTCAGTGAGAATGCATCCACGGCCACCACTTGGTGAAGACTTCTTCAGGACCAACCAGTTTCTCCTAATTCCAGAGATGGCTGCTGATGACAACGAAAACAGACAAATAACAGTGAGAGTGGAAATATGTTATAATATTTATTACTCAGACCTGCAAATTGTATGACATGTTCTCTTCTTTTTGTTTACATTTCATTTTAATAGGCTACAGACAAAAGAGGTAAAGAATATCTGGGGACGAGGGAATGTAGTAGGGTGAGGGGGGGGGGCAGCAGGTGATATGTTGAAACAGCTCGATCGGAACCGGAAAGTTGAGTTGAAGCGAAGACCTGTGGACTTCACATTATTAAGTGAAAACAGTAAACCGGTTAACTTCTAACTGGTAACATGGCGCCGATATACTTCATACGTCTTCCCTGCATCTATTGGAGTAAGATACAATTGTACAATTAATTGTTTTGAAATAACTCTTTCACTCGCTTATGAATATAGTCTACAATACAGACATGGGACATGTCGGGAATAAGGAGGGAATAGGGGCAACAATTTTCTTAAAGAAGAAGCAATATGAGTACATTTGTCAGTATAGGCCTAAGATATCTTACAATTGATTAATGGAAGGATTCTCTACGCTAGATTTTTATTAATTGCTATATTCAGGCTGACCAAAAGGAGTACTTGGTTCTCACCCAGTCACCGACCAACGATATCCCTGACGACCCGAATTACTTTGACGAGAAATCTCAGTGCTATATTGATGTCGACCAGCTCCCGTATCCGAAACAACCATGCGTGAACTATACCATCTTACACAGCAGTAAAATCTCGCATGACGTGTTTAGTGAGAATAGGGTATGATGTCATTGCTTTATGTTGCCTAATGAGCTCACCATATAACTTGACATAAATATTCAGATAAAGCAAGTTTAATCAGCACTAAGTATAATAATATTATGCTTTATAATCAACAGCTTCTCAAAAATCATTTTTAAACCTCTTTCTACAAAACAGTTTGGACAAGCACGGAATCAGTCGACACAGTGCACTCTACACTCTTCTCATGGATCATTGACCGACCCACAGTCCATCTCACGTGACCCAAAAGATGTTGCATTCAACTCCCAAGAGTCGATCTTCCTTTCTATATCCATCGATTTTGGAAGTGGAAATAAGATCTCGCTAGCTGAGTTGCCAAATGAGATTCGGGAACAGACCAAGATTCTGGCTGTGTTGATTCGCAATACGATGGGGGCATCCGTCAACTACATGTTAGACAATCTCATGCACGTCATATGGAGCTGCATCGCTACAATCAGTCGAGAAGTTGATCTCCAAGTCCAACGTTTACTGGCGAATCTCGATTTGCACAAAGCGAAGTGGTTAGCTATCGTCGATGGTTATTACACCTTGAAGGATCGTCTCTGTTACGTCATTTATGTCTTTGACCTATATGTATCTACCATCAAATACATCGCTCACATCTTAGCACCATGGGTAGACTTGTGGTTATACTTTGTTGATATGATTACCATTCATGTCGATGAGTTGTCAGCTTTCGTTCATAGCTTCTGTTATTTCGACCGGATTCCAATCGAGAAATCAATTTATCATCGATGGAATACGACTTGGTCAACAGTTACTAGTATTGAACCTGACATGGAGACTTATCAACTGAAGGACGCCCTCTATGACATCAACAGAACCATCCTACTGTCTGCTCTCGCCAACAGTGTTATTGGTAAGTTTATTTCTTACATTTCAGACAATAAGGTGGTTTCTTTTTATTGAAGGAGAGGTCGGGTGGGGGGGGGGGGGTTCTATTATTAAAGAAAGAAGAAACACACTTTACATGTCGTGAGTACATGTTTTGGTATTATTCCATCTCGATTTAGAGGTGGATTGATAATAACCTAATGAGATGTGGAGAAGGAGCTGGTCATCGTTCATTCAAAGGAAATTGGCCAAGTCTCCATCGTCACGTGTTTATAGCCTCTAAGGAAGATGAGGTAGGCCATGCTGACGTGTAAATACTCTCTTATTTCTTTAGGCTTGGTCACCATCGTAAGCCTGCTACTCTGCCTCAAATTGACTACAACCAGGAACTCTTCTCAGCCATCTGGACGAGTTTCTTGCAATGATGTGATCGTTTCTCCAACTGACAACACTGCCTCCGTTGACCTTGGTAAGATTATTAACAACATTAAACTAACAGGAATAATTTAGGCGCGGATCCGTGGACCCATCGACCCACACAAACAATTTAAAGCAGTAATTGGAACCCTGTGTATGTAGATTTAATTATAGACCTAATTTATGGTTCATTTATATTTCATGTCTACAACGTTATTTTATCTTGGGGAGGCCACACACCACCCCCTGAATGGGAGTCGGCTTCGAAGACCTCATGAGGGGCTACAACCAATCCATTTCAAAATCTGCGATCCACCCCTGGAATTATGCTGTAGCCTACTATATAAAGTGGTTACGACCTACAACAAAGGTCAACGTAACTGCGAGAACTTACTTATGTTAATGAGCTCTTTCATGAAATTAATTAATGAGATGGAATGATATAATGTCAAAAGTCATTAATAAATAAAACATGCTAGTATACTGATACCGCGATAGTAGAACTTTTAATAGTTTCTGAATTAATTTTACTACTTATATTCTATCCCAATTTCCACATGGCGTTTTGCATTTATAAAATGGAAACAATTTTTATTTTAAATTTGGTAGACACCGATATAACAGGCGACACCGACACCGAAGAAACCGAGACATTTGTCACTCCCCTGCTGACACCGCGAGACTCATCTTCGTCAACTGGTGTAGACTTTACATGCAGGATGAAGGTCTTACTCAAAAAGTCTGCTTCTGAGGGTTGGCTCAGTCACCTAATGAAATCGAAAGACAGTGATGATATGTTGGCCAGATGTCTGTCGGAACGTGACGTCACTCTCAGCAAGTATGGCAAGAAGACACAGAGGTAATATAGAAATGTGACGCCACGATGAAGGGATGACGACAGGGTGGGGAGGGTTAAACCCAAAGGTTCCCAAATAGGTATAGATGCACATCAAATCATTGGCTCACCAACTTAACCACACACATGCTCGTATACAGAAGTCTGATAAAACCCCTATAACTCGACTGTCGGGACCACGCTGTCGATATTCGTCAAGACCCATTGTAGTTTTTACTTGAGCAGCGTGAAGTTTGCTCTTGGGTGGACTGGGGGTTCTTTGTCACCGACTTTCTGTAATTGAGCATGTTGTAGAGTTAGTGCGAGGTGGAAAAGTGATAAAAAGGCATGTCATGTAGAAATAACTCGTTTTTCCTCCTGTGTAGCGATGCCACTGAACGTGTTTTCTTAATTGATTCTGTGCATAACGAAATATTTGTACCTTTTCTTGTAGCTCCATCATTAGTGCTAGCTACATAACAACTCTACTCCGTGACGATGACGTCAACAGTGCCTCTGGATCGGAGATGAGCAGCAATGAGACACTATCGACTTACTTATCAGACGATTATGACGGTTCTCTTACATCAGCCGACTTCTCATCTCACAGTCTCTCGTCCTCTTCAGCCTCCTCCGTCAGCCTCGCATCCTCATCCACTGCTTCCTCCATCAGCCTGCCTCCCTCTGCCGTCGCCATCACTGAGGCAACACTGGCCAATGGTGACGCCGCTAACATCCAACTGGACGAGCCCACTCCTGCCGTCTCTGAATGTATCGCTGAAATAGGCAACGATATCACCGAAACCGTCAACATCGACATGCCGTTGAATCATCGCGATCTTCACACCGAGATAACCGAACAACTAACCGGTACCGGAAATCTTCCAAACGGTCTCTTCTACCCGAATCTCGAAGAAACATTGCTTTTCCTTTCTCTTACATTGTTTAAAAATAATTTTTTTAATTGAGTGTCATGTTACATTTTTTTATTTTTTTCCAAAACCTAAAACTTATTAATCATTTTTTTTATCTAAAATTTATTTACCAAAAATTTATTTACCAAAAATTTATTTACCAAAAATTTATTTACCAAAAATTTATTTACTAAAAATTTATTTACTAAAAATTTATTTACCAAAAATTTATTTACCAAAAATTTATTTACCAAAAACTTATTTTTTTGTATGAGTCTACTATAAATAAATTGATAAAAACTATGTTGTTTCGTGTTTTGTTCTTTTTCATTTGTATTTTGTTATCTCACGAAATTTTGCGGCCTTATCTTCCATTATTGCTCCCTATGCCCTCTTGACCTAACTTAATAATGATTAAAGGCAAAAGTAAGTCTACAATGCACGTGGAGGCGCACAACACTTACAGAATAGCGGCACGCCTATATTAATTTCAAAGGACAATGAAGTAGGCCCAATTTAGTTTACAGAGGCATGGTCGAATTTATTATCTTTGGATGTATAAAATTGACAAAACGAGGACATTGGCCCTATGCGTCATAGTAAATTCATCCATCCATCTGTTAGAGGACCCTTCATCCATATGAAAACAGTTTTTAAACTGAGGCGTTATTAGAACGTATCCATGAGCATGTGCACACAAATGTTTTCAGGGCAGACAGAGAGAGGGCGGGAGGGGCGGGGGTCAGACCGCCGATTGTAAATGTTCTCTTCATATTGAACACCTCTAAATCTGGCCTTATAGCCTGCATGTCATCAGTATTGTCATCCAATATGCTACCAACCAAGTAGCTATTTGTCACTATGAACTACAAGTACAACCACTCTCAAGTTCATTTCCCCAAATTGAGACATCTAGCTGTTTCCTAATTCAACAATTCCCAATGACATGGAATCACTTGAAACATATTAGCAAGTTACCAACATAAAAATGGTACAGCTATAATGGTGACATATGACTAACTGGTATATATAATAGGCTTAAGTGCGGCTACCGTCAAGATGGTTTCGAGGGAGTTTAATTTAAACTTAAGGGACTACATGAAATATGAAGGGAAAAAATCATTTGATGATACCAATTTTCCGTGAGACTTCCTTATTCAGTTGCTGTCACCATGTAAACCTATGAATATGCTTATACCTTGCAATTAATTACTGATTCTAAAATTGTCACAAGATGATGAAAAGAGTTTTGAAACCTTGTGGTCATGTGAAGTATATGATGCTAAGCAATTACATTGGCTAAATATAGCAAAACCTCCAGGCTCTTTACACAACCGTTTTTTCATCAACAAATATATATTGCGTGTAACAGCACGCACGCATACTAAAGCTCCAATTGCTGCTTTGGCGATATTAATTTGTGATTGTCCCTCATATACGAGGAAATGTTCTTTTATTTGCTCAATTGGCGCTCCATATTTTGAAAGGCCTAAGATAGATAAGGGATTCAAGGGATTCCCCTGGCCTAAAATTGATTATTGATTGCCTATGTTGGTCTTTCTCAAGAGGCAATACTGACGGCCAAAGAAATTTAACAGTTAATTTCTTTGCAAATACATTACATGTTATACAACGTGCCGAATTGTACAGGTCTGGTTTAGCAGTGCGCTGCATTTTATTTTCATGAGTAGCCTAAGTCTTCGTTAGGCCTAGCCTTCGTTTATTAGGTCCGCCTGACATTAGGCTAGCCTAGGCCTAGACTTCTTACTCTGGAAGCCCTTTCCCTCGCCTAATGGGTATTTTACAGCAACAACTTTAACACCTTTGTGAAACCAAGGAGTGGCTCAGTCACAGTGAACCAAGTATAATTAGGCCTAGTCCTTGTTCTTATTTTGAGAACCACACAACATTTAATGTTGGGAGTTTTCATAAACATGACAAACTCAGATCTGTTCTGGGGTGGAGGGGCAGTTGCAGTGGTGATACTGATAGAGCCTGTCAACAGAGATTAATGAAAAGGTTTGAAAGTGGTAAGGTCACTGAGCCTCAGATCTGACGTGGAGGCTCAGTTGCAGTGGGGCTGTACAGGTTTCATTTTAAGAATGACATACAGTAACAGTCATAACATGAAAGTTTTCATACAAATGACATTGTCTGAGACTGAGCCTCCATACCGAGGTGGAGGTGCTTGTGAAAGTGGTGATACTGATTGAGTCCAAAACTATGGTAGTTTAATGTTGACTGCATGTACAGAGAATATTACATAACAATGTTTAAGTCCACTGAGGCTCCATCCTATAGTATTGTGGAGGTGCAGTGAGGAATCACATTGGCGGGGTATTCTCCTTAAATTGAGTTACAGCCTACCAAAAGGGAGGCGTATATGTTGTGTTCTAACGCTTAATTTGAGTTCAGTGACATTTTTATTGTTTGAACCATGATATGACTCAGCCTAGCATAGCTCATAGTACTCATCGAACTAAAATTCTCAAAATAGAAGAAAGCATTGTCAAGAAACTTACTGTAAATTAATGCCATTTGGATGTATTTCTGTGGCTGATTTGAATTTCAATGTGGACCTAGCCTAGGCCTCTATAGCCTAAGTCTGTTTCTTTTATTCACTTTAATCTGCTTATTTTACCATAGCCTAAGTCAAGAAGCAATAAGAACAAACTTTTGACAACAAATTTGTGAAATATTTAACAGTCCATCAGTGGGTTGGTTGCAACCATTGGACGATATGAGACATTGTCTCATGTCACATTCTTTCTTTCTCCCACCTGACAGAGTTTCTCCTTTTTGAGTTGAGAGTTAAGATTGTTTGTGCCTCACCATGTCGGGAGAACTGAAGAGTTTCCTACATATGTGGTGTCAGTCTAAGGGTGTTCCATTTCCTACCTACGATACAAAGCCGTCTGGAGGTTCTAAGCATCGTCAGAGATTCCTGTGTGAGGTTTGTAATTTTTTACAATTGATTATCACAAAATTTTGAATTATTAATGCACTGTACATGGCAACCCTTGGGCCTAAATATTGAATACATCAAAGCAGGCACCTTCTAAGGTAAAATGATATAAAATGTAGGCTTTTTTAAAGGAATAGAAATTGAATACCAATTGCTGAGGTGGGCACTAAAGTTCAGTAAAACAAGTCGGAAACCTCAGAAATAGCCCTGTATGTATGTGTCTTGGGTGTTTTTCCACATCGTTTGTAAGTTTTAAAACTGAGTGAAAAACCGTCAATGAACTATCTAAACTTTCGACTTTGGTATTGTTACTGTTTTCCGTTTTTTACTGTTGATGATAAAGCTATATCAATACTTCTCTCCTAGCTGAGAATGGAAGGCTACACATATGTAGGAGTAGGCAATTCTACCAGCAAGAAAGATGCTCAGTTTAACGCAGTGAAAGATTTCTTGAACTACTTTGTGAGGGAAGGTTATATCAAGGCCTCTGATGTTCCACAGCTACAGGTGAGTTTAAAATTGAAAATTGAAGCAGGCCGTCAGATTTTATCAAACATTTTCTGCATGGGGTGTCCTTTAGCTCAACAGTTGTGGTAATAAGGGAATAATTTAAAGTTTGTGTCGCATGTTTTTTAAGCTCTTAATTTTCTCACTTAGAAAATACAAGGGAATAATTTAAAGTTTGTGTCGCAGGTTTTTTAAGCTCTGAATTTTCTCACTTAGAATATACAATGATTGCTGTTCAGAGAACTGCTCTACATCTTTGCACTTGTGTAGCAATCTGACCAAATTGCATAGCATTTTGTGATACCAGATATGTTAGTCACTGGTAGCCATTTTGCGATGTGATACCAGAGATATTATTCCTTGGTAGTCCTACTTTACATCCTGGAGTTCCAGCTGTGGCTTTATTCCTTCCCCACTAACCCAGTCATGCACTATTCAGATTTCAGATAATCTGTTTAGAGCATTTAATGGGGTGCAGTATAAATGCATGACACAGTTGCTCAATACTTGCCCTACAATCACAGAGCTAACTAGGCACCCAAGAGCTTCTGTAATTTCCAAACTGCATTTCACCTTAAGGTATATGTAACTGTGGGCATTTGTGACTTGTGACTCTAAATCAGTGGTGGGCAGGAAATTGATCTGGTGGGTTGTAGTGAAAGTAAAACTTTAGGATGCATCTCTTCCCAACAAGTGACATAATGGGACACATGACATTGATCATTATATGATTGGGAGTAAACCAGAAAGTCCCGAATGGTCGTCAGTCAGTTACAGTATGTTGCTGAAATATCCCATCACTGGCAGGAACTATATGCAAATTCCTCATTGCTGAAATTATGCATATTTCATGACCATAGATTAAGGTTTTGTGGGGCCACATTAATAAGGTTTGTGGGTCGTTTCTTGTCAGCTGCAGAAAGAATGTTTACTGTGTCGCATTTTGAACACCTACAGTATGCTCTAAATCAGTCAATGACTAAGGCTTTCCATGCATGGGAATGACTGAGTCTGTGAGGAAGTTTAAAACAGAAATAGTTGCAACAAAATAAAATTAAGGGTGGGGGTGGCGGAGGGGGGAATCTTCATGAAGTTCTTTGTGTGAAGTTGTTTATCAAATAGGTTGAAATAGTTACATTTGTGTACATATGTGGTTTCCAAGTTTCGCAAACAAACTGTTAAAAATTTGCACATTTCAGTATTTAAGGAAATCTACTCTTTATTACTCTACATTTCTGTATGATTATTAATGAACTACCCTTAAGTCATTTGAAGGTCATAGAATTTTCTGTATTTTATTTACATTTGCTGTGGCATCATTTTTTCTCATCAGACGGCTGCACCCCCTTCTCTCACCGAAGGTCCTTCAGACTTGCCCTCTGGCATTGCTCCAGCACCCCATCAGGCTCTAGGGAGTCAGATGGGATACTCCAATGAGGGAGTAACAGGTTGGTTGTTGCATCCTCCAATATTTAACGTTCCCATAGGAAAATTACACAATGTAAACATTTTGCTGGAATTTGCATAATTAGAAAGGTTATCAGTATAGCCTGCATATATGCTAGAGAGTCAACAAATGGTCACACATCTTCACACTTCAACAAGCGTTTCCACAGCCACGTTTAAAGCATTTTACGATGACGGAAGAATCGTTCTCGAATTTCATGCTTTCAATTGTCTGGAAGTAATTTGGAGTGGTATCAACCAAACAAGTACAGCTTCTACAGTTGTTATCACGGTGAAATGTAGAGGCAAATACTGGTGGTGTTTAAAGATGAATATTCTAAGTTAATTACCAACAGCTTGTTGTACAGTAAGTTTCTGGCCTGGGTTACAGTAAGCAGTCTTAGAGATACTCTCTTTTAGATCGTAGCATGTGTTGGATTGTACCAATCGATACCCACGGATCTCTCGTAGGCCTAAATCATCTCTTTCAGGACTGATAGGTGGCCTATCTTGTTCTCTTGTGACTTTTTTTCTTGGTTCTTTGACAAACACTGAACACATCATAGACATAGGTCCACATCAATAATCCTCCAATGTTTGTTAACAGTTTATGAGTCATTACATGATGGATACCCTAATGCTTATTTGTCTGGTGTGGATGTGGCATTCCTCATTAGTCTCTGATGCTCACCAAAAAGAAAAGGCTTGATACAAACCGGTGGTAAACCATAATTACCAGATGGATAGGGTTTTATATACCTGGCTCTGTTGCCTTCTTTACTTTTGTATTCAATTAGCCTCAAACAGGATCTGTCCCTGGATAGAAAATTGTTTTGTATTGTTGACCACAGATTTTGTCTCACAGATTCCCGCCTTTTGTTTTTATTATGATTTTTTTTATCAACATTTTGCAGGTTCTGGTCCAAGTGAGGGAGATGGTAACTATGTGCCGTCTTATCAACAGAACTTCTTCGACCGACAGATGGAGAAGAGAAATCTAGAAGAGGTTTGACTTAATGCTACATTAATCTTTCAAATCCATGACAAGTAAATTTGAGTAAAGACTTTGACAGTGCTTTTCTGCTTAAGTTTCAAATATCCCCTTAAAATCACTTTTATTGTGCAACATAGGCTGTTATCATTGAGAGGCTTGGCTGAGAGCTCTTTCAAAACTTTAAAGAGTCTACTTTTGGTTTGATTTAAAGTATACTTTTGTCAGTTTTAATGTCATACTGTGGGTAGTTATTGTAGCCATATTTGGGGATGAGGGGGGTGGGGGGGGTTGGTTTCAATGTCTACCAAATTCTGAACAGACATTCATGTTTGACCAACAGCCGAGTATTAATTTAATTTCAACCTGATCTATAGTATAAAATAGCAAGCAGGATGCCTCAAAGGTCATCAGCCTTGGTAGCAAAGTAAACTTGTAAAAGACCAGAGGGTATAGTCTAAAACCTCCTACCTACCATACCACAACATATGCTGCTTCATCCTTAGATGAACTAATATTACAAACACAGTTGATAAATGACAGCTGTGTGCCTTGGACAGTTTCATTTTTAGACTCCCATGTGTGTAGATGAAGATTACTACAGTGAGAACTGACCAATGCAAGGCTGCAGAACTTAAATAAGAAGTGAAACTATCATAGAAGGGTAGTATCCAAAATTTCAGGTTCAGTCATGAAATTTCATCAGGCACAGATCCAGGGGTGTGTGTGGAGGGGGGGGGGGGGAGGGTGGGGGTGTATGGACACCCACCCCTTTTTTAAACACCACAAAGAAATAAAATTAGATGTTTAATATCAAAACCTTGCATGTAGATCTAAATTATGTAGACCTAATTTATTGCATAGATTTGCCCTATGAATGTTCCACTTCCCGTCTAAAATTTCATTTTAAAAATTTTTATCTTCTGGGAGAGGACCTCAACACCCCTCTACATGGGAATCTGCTTGGTACCCAAACTTTACTGCCCTCAGAATGTACCATTCCTGTCTAAAATTTCATTTTTTTTGCCCTTGTTTCTTCTTCTGGGAATTTGCTTCGTGCCCTGACCCCAGGGCCACACACCGCTCCTTTGTAAACACCTGGATCCGACCCTGTTCATAAATGATCTGTAGGTTTATAATGACTCGGATATATGTCTTCAATCCCTTATTATTAGGGAGAAGGATTGGATTTGAATGCCGGTATTCACGGCAATTGGACTCTACAGAACGCCAAATCTCGACTTCATCAGTACCTCCAGATGAACAAGATAAACACAGACTACATGTACAAAATGATGGGACAGGATCATACGAGGTAAACCAGAGCAGGATAACAAAGCTTATTAGCGAATGGTTTTAGTCCATGTGGTTCATGCCATTGTAGCTGAAAAAATAAAGAAATATGGCACCTGCAAAGTACCAATTGTTTGATTCATTCCTTGGTTCACATTGATCTTATGTGAACCAAAGAATGAATTTGCATCAGGTACCATAATCTATTCACTATTCCTTCGTAACATTTTAATGATGGACTACGTTGATTGGTTGCCTCATTCCTTAGTTCATATTATTCCTCTATGAACCAAAGAATGAGGGATTGAACCTCAAAACTGCAACAGTCTGGCTTGTTCAACCGCTTATATCCATTTTGTTCCTTGCTGTTAATCTTTGATGGGCCAAAAAAAAGTTGACGTAATGCCATTCTTTGGTTCACAAAAGATTATTGCGAAGCAAAGAATGAGCAGTTTTTATCATCGCTACAGCCTGACCTGCTCATGTTATCGTCACCTATTTACCGTTGTGTCCTTTGCGGTAAATTTGTGATGAAAAATATGTTGTTTTTCTTTTGACCTCATTCTTTGGTTTACATATATTGATGTAAACCAAAGAATGAACAGAACATCACCACCACAGTGCTTGCCATAAAAAACGTGAAATTTTACAGTGACAGATTTGATGATGAAGTACCATTCACTGTACGATTTGATCTAGAGAGCCGAATTGGTGTTCACATTAGAGTCTGGGGAGTATCGACAATTAATGGTGCTAACTTTGTGGTGTTACACCAAACAAGTCACCCACAGAGTCAGCACTGATATACATTCACTCACATTAGAGTCTGGGGAGTATTGATAATTAGTGGTGCTAACTTTGTGGTGTTACATCAAGCAAGTCACCCACAAAGTCAGCACTGATAAACAGTAATTCTCAGACTTTCATGTGACACAAAATGAAAATGTTAAGTGCCATACCAGACTTGTCATAATGTATATATATATATATATATATATATATATATAGATTATATATATATAGATTGTGTGAACCTTGAACTCTGCGATTTCACTAAATGATTCCTTCTATTGAGTGAATTACATATGGCTGTACCCTTTTCAGAAAGTGTCTTTTAGTGGAGCAGGATTCATACTACTCATCATAACAGAGAGGATGGTCACTTATTTGTGTGCATTCTTGTAGATGTTGTTAAGAGCACTGAATTATTCCTTTGGGAAGAGCAAGACAGAGGATGAGATGCATTGCAGCACTGTGGTGGTGATTGGAAATGTTATGGTCAGTCCTGTAAAGTCAACATTACATACAATTGTTATAATACAGCATAAAAACCTGATAATGTGCATTTACCAAACATTACTTAATTGTTTATATTTCAAGTATTTAAAGAAGCCTGGTAGCATTTGCGAGGTTAGCCGTTGATTTACTTACCAGAGCACCGGCCAAAGTGTTTTAATAATCGTTTCCTTGAAGTCTTTAAACACATCTTTGAAACCCAGATATTTTGTTACATTTCAAAACGAGCATTAAGACCTTAAACCGAGGCCTACAACACACTGTAGATATACCTATGTTACCAATGTCATATGAAACAGCATAATTTAGTAAATATTTTAGATTAGAAATCAGGGAGGCATTTGTTGCTGTGATTGACCAGTATTAATATGGATAGTCCAGATGAAACTTAATTATTGACTGATGAAAAGAGGTACATATTCTGAGCATCCTGGTGAAGTTTGCATTAAATTCATTACATTTTCCAGATAACAGAAATTTGAAGTTGTGATGTCATAGGAATCACACTGAAAAAAAAATTTCTTTCTTTTTTATCTTTATATTTTACCTTCCAATATCCCACTTAAAAATTGAGATGCACTCAATATGAATATGCCTTAGTCATTTGTTAACTATGTAACTTCACATCCTCTTACTGAGGTAAAAGTTAGATCCCTATCCAATCCAAATGTCAATTCAGTGAAGTAAAAGTTTAAAAGAAAAATGGTTGTCATTGTATAACTATGACATCACACCTGTTTGCTTCAAGTTCACTGATGGTATCTGTGACAATTTCAATTATCGATATCTCGATACAGCTATGCAGGAATTGTCACATTTCTTATGCAAGGAGAAGACCATCCTTGATGCAATTTGGGATAAAGATTGCAGATTTAGTTTAAAAAATTTATATCCTTTGTTTACAAATAATATTATCAATAACTAGTAATGTAAACAAGGTGTATTTTTTGCCATGTCGTTTTTGGAGAAATTGCTCTATGAATCTTGGATTTAACCTTTAAGAAGTTTGAGAATCTGATAGCTTATTTGTAATTTCTTGATCTGATGAAATCACTGTCATTCCTCTGGACAGATCATTTGTTGCAGAGATGTCCTTCTATGTTCCAAGACTCAGAAGAAGTAAGTTTAATTACCTTTTGTTAACTTTTGTCCTTGAGTCAGGGGCTTCTGTGAATAAGGAAGTTTGTTTTCAAATATGCCAACAGACATAAATTGTGAGGAACAACTTGGCACCAGATAAATCTTATCGTATACAGCTAATCCTATACAGCTTACCCTATACAGCTAATCCAATACAGATAATCCTATACAACCAATTATCAAACAGTCTGTATTGAATAAACTTATAATTAATCCATTTCTTGAGGTCCACTGACCTCCAAAATGTGTCCTGGTGGTTTATAATGGTCACATAAAATTTGATGAATTTTCATAGTCAGCAAGTCATTGGGAGCCCCTGCCCCATGCCTATTGGAAGACCTCACATAAAAGGCTGTTGATGTCTTAAAGGAATCTCTCTGTCCCAACGATTTAGCATGTCCCGTGTATTTGTAGGTTAAATTCAGTCTGTCTGTCACAACTTTGTGTTTCTCTTTTCAAGTTACATGAACAATTAGTTATTTTACCTTAATGAAGCTACATATACTGCTTTCAAAATTGTACAGCTGGGTGAGTCGATGAAGAGTCAGATAATTCCAACACCTGTTCATGTTTTCATGTACCATGTAATGTGAGACAATGTTTAATTTATATATATTTTCCTCCATACTGTAGATATACATGGTAGAGAGCAAGGATCGAATAAGAAAATGGCGTCGCTCTCGTGTGCTCTTTCACTTGTACGACAGTTGTATCACATGAAAGAAATTGAAGCTTTCTCTGGTGAGAAGAAGAAGAAAGTGAAATCAGACAAGGTGCATTGTTTTGACTAGTTTGTTTGATATCAGTAGCTTCATGAATTAATCCACACCTTAGTATTCAGATGAAATACGAAATGTGTTTAGTTAGGCTAAGCAAAGAGATACATTTTGCAAGATTTTTCTTGAACATTATTGTGTTTAATTCATGTGACTATATAAGTGTGTGTGGGAGGGAGATGGGGGTTGGAGGGGGGGAGGTTGGTGAAACTAGAGCAGAGGATGATGGTAAGTCATTAATTAGTGAGGGTCATTCAGCACTTCCTTGTGGGAGAGCTAGATGAGAAAGGGTCCAGGCCACCAATTCGGGAGGGCAGTAACATCAAGGCTCTCAGAGAGGATAATGGGATGAAGTGAAGGAGGTGTGTGATGAACGATTCATTAGGAGGGGTAGAGGGGGTGGCTACAGGCGAGGTTAGGGCAAGATGGCACCTTGTCCTACTTGCATCACATTTTACCATGTTTAATCAAATAAAATTGTTTCCTGAGTGGGGCATGGTGAAGAATATGAGATAATTAAAAGCAGTATGTATGTTGGCCTTGGTCTCTGTCTGTTTTTATTTTTTATTAATCAATCCAGAGTTACATTAGCTTTTTCAGTTCACCTTTTCGTGGCTAAATAACTATACAAATTATACAGATGGATTTTTGGTTCTGTTCTTGTTTATTATCACTTACTTTGCAAACCATTATTTTCAGATATGTAAACTGCATTTTGCTACTAGATGATAAACCCACCTTTGTCTCTGTGGTGGGTCAGGGTTCAAAACCCACTAACCCCACAGATGCTAGGTTTCTTGGGTTGAATATATGACCAACGTTTATGGAGCTGGCCATTGCATGGGACTGCACTTAATAAGGGATCTTTCTTAGTAGCAACAAACGCAGTGTAGATATGCTTGGTGTTTTTACAACCTACCTTGAAGAATATGAGAACATCATTCACATAGAGGAAATATGAAGTACAGGGTTTTGTCTGTTTTCCTTTCACAGCTGGAACCGTACAACGTTTCCTTGGACCCGGCTGTGGAAGACCAGGTTTCTCAAGTACTGGATGAAGCAGGAATTATAATTCCTCCTCCTCCAAGTGAGGTGTGAAAAGACTGACAATTGTTTTGTTTTTTTTTAAACCAAGGAGGGAGCAGGCGGGGGCAACAGCATCAAGTGACTTTATAATTGAAATAATGACAACAACAAAATGTTCTCAACTCAAGTTAGAGATTAATTTCATTGGAACCACTGTAGTTTATTAAGATTCTGTTTACCTGTGTTTTCTTTGCCAACATTTTTGCATATTCCTTTGTGTTCCTTTGTGGAACATCCGTAGAAATTTCATTGAGGTGTTAAATAGAAAAGAAAGCAAGAGTTTTGTTTTCAAGTGTTATTTGAATGCTACAAAATGAACTTGTGTCTGTGTTTGATGTAGCCAGGTTACTGGATGATATAAGATCATTAACAACAAACCCTGCCACTGTGTGATAATACTCTGCATAATACTCCCAACATCTCTAACTTTGCCAAAATTACTTTTTCCTGCCTATGAATTTCACAATTTTAGTCACTTAACAATTGCCAAGGCTTGCAAAATCGACAGGCTGAAAATCAAATTTTAAGTTACATTTTCATTGATTTATTACAAAGCAACATTTAATTTTGCACTCTTATAAATAGCCTGGATTCGATTCCTGGTCTCAGATTGTCTCAAAAGAAATCACATAAATAATGACCCTTGTACAGCTTGAACTGCTGTATTTGTGGAAATGAAGGGAGAAAAAAAGTCATGATAAACAAACCCTCTTTACATTTTCAGGGTGAATCTGTCCCACTGACAAAAGAGACAGAAGCTATCGAGGACAATCCTGAGAGAGCAGTCCCGTATACCGGTGTGTCTTGGTCACCCCCTCAGGCAAACTGGAACGCCTGGTTGGGGTGTAACATCGATGAAGGCCCATTGGTATCTGTGAGTAGCAGTTAGTCATAACAAATGTTTCTCATCTCAAACATTAGCATTTCACAGTCATGATAGTCAACCATGTTAGTCTTGTTGTGTTTGTAGCAACATACTTTATTGCTGTTGTGTTTTCATGTGTATGCTATAGTATTATGTTGTGCATAGTGAACATTACTTCCCCCATTTGGGATTTTGTGCCCCACAAGCGTTTCATCAAGGCAATCGCTAATCGGTGATAGAAGGTACTTTTTGTAACAAAACTCATAAAGTTTCTACAAAACTGTCCTGTAACCTTGATTTGGAATGATTGTCTAGGAGTTCAGCAGCTTGTAAGAAAGAGAAGATGATATCCATATCTTAATCTTTTCAAGAGTCTGACAAATTTTGTTTTCATTTATGTCGAGAGATCTTGTGAGTTCCTTACCCACCTTGAAATGATGTGGGTTTGTTGTTTCCTTAAATTTGTGTTTTATTAATTTCCTCTTTCAGATGACTTTGGATGATATCAGTGCAGATATTATGAGAAATCATGAATTATCAATTTCAGGCAATGGCATGGAAGGGGTAAGATCTTCCATACTTTATTATGTGAGATTAGAAATTGAAGCAGTCTAGTAGATTTTGTGTTGATACAGTATGTTCTTAAATACTGTTAGTTATTTACAATGTTATATAGGCAATGTTCATTAATGACAATAATCAAGGAGACTGCATAATTTTTGCATGATGAAATGTCAAATGAATAGCAGTGAATTTGGTCTCTCAAGAAATTTGTAAGGTCTGCATCTGGTCTACAAGGATTTTTTGTTTGTTTTTAGTTCTGAGTCTGGTCTCTCAAGAAATTTTTTAGGTCTAAATCTGTTCTCAAGAAATTTTGGTTAGGTCTGAATTTGGTCTCAAGAAATTTGTTAGGTCTGAATCTGGTCTCTCAAGAATTTTTTTTAGGTCTGAATCTGGTCTCAAGAAATTTGGTTAGGTCTGAATTTGGTCTCAAGAAATTTGTTAGGTGTGAATCTGGTCTCTTAAAAACAAGGGTTAGGTCTGAATCTGATCCCTCAAGAAAATCTGGTCTCTCAAGAAATTTGTTAGGTTTGTAATAGCTGCTTGCAAGGAATAGTTGTCTTTGTTGTCATCCAATTAATTAGAAGTGAGTTGAAGCTATTGTTTTTTGTTAGTCAAATAGCTGCAATTGTCTTCTCTAAGCACAAGAAAAACTCTGCTAGAATATGTCTTCCAATTGACCTTTCCTGTAAGATGAACATTTGAGACATGCTCATGCCTTTTCTTATTGGACCTAATTTCTAGTCTTGGCGTAAATATTGACAAATCAAATTGAAATGTTCTATTGTCATAGCAGATCTGATGGAAATTTTCAGACGTGATTATTTACTGTGTCTGGTTCGTTATCTTCTTTTTGAAAACAAGCTGAAAAGGTCGTTCTTTGGCTCTAATTATTGAGTTTTTAAATGTTTGGTCATTCAATTGCTGAATTCAGAATCTTTTTGGTTTTGACATTCTGTTAGATATTAAGTGACAGGGAATCCCTTCCAATTTGGCAAACCAGAGAACAAATTTTGGAAGCCATCGACAGGAATCCGGTGGTGGTGATAAAGGGTAAAACAGGATGCGGTAAAACGACGCAGGTCCCACAGTTTATCTTGGACGATTACATTGGGAGAGGCAGGGGAGCTCATTGTAACATCGTTGTCACGCAGGTAAGAGGACATTTTTTTTTGTGGAGAAAAGCAACATGGAGGTGATTTTAAAACTGTTTTTATTATGCTGACGTTGCTTCATTCTGTTGCTACCATGCATCCCTGCTTTCCAAACTGTTTCCTTGGCGACCATGGTATGGTCGTCCCTAGATGAGTCTCATTTTTGGGTCCTGAGGCATAGTTTGGGGAGCATCTCCATACAGTGATCCTTTGAAAATAGGCTGAAGTTACATGAAAAAAACCATCTGTTACTTATTAACTTTTATCAATAGTGGGTTCATGTTAGGTGCAGAAATCAATGCCAATCTTTTGACCCACAATGATTCAGCAGTGTACCATATGTAGATGTTCTTAATGACTATGTATCTCTAATTTCTACCTGCAAACAGCAAAATCCATTGGCATATAGCCATCGAAATAACCAGCATTTCAAGACCTTGGAATTTTCTGTTTTGGATAAAAAAGATTTTTAACTCACTAATTAAAGTGCCTGTTTAACCAGGGAGTGAAACAGCTTTTCTACGAGCAAAAAGTTTGCAACAGTTTGGTTGATTAAACTGGAATTAGATAGACACTGAAAAGTATAGTGAGCAGATATAAATAGTTAATGAGAAACATCATCTGTGTTTCAATGTACTAAAGAACCTGAATTTCTCTCGGAATTCCTTGCAGCTCTCATTTACTGAATAGAAATTTTGATCCTTGGTCATGCATTTTATAACATACAGTATCATTGAATTCTAACGCACATTCTTAACAGAGAAGTCGTTAGTTACGGGATCCATACCAACCTACGCCAGGATGGATCGGTCAATTATTATATCATCACGATCACGTTGAAATATTTGTCTCTTCTATCCCCAGCCTAGACGTATCAGCGCCATCTCCATAGCTACACGAGTCGCTGCAGAACGAGGAGAGGAACTGGGAGACAGTACCGGTTACAGTGTTAGATTTGATACAATCAGACCAAGACCATTTGGAGCACTCCTGTTCCTGACCGTTGGTAAGAGTCGCATGATAGATCGGGTCTTGGGATGTATGCACGTTCACTCTGACAAATTGAAAAAAGAAATATCTTAAAAGAGTTCTGAAGGCTCCATTTTGTAGAGATCATCAATTACAATGCTGTGGAACGATGTGGATATTAAGCTGTTTCAAGACTGGTTTTGTTATCTTTTTATGCAGGTACGTTGCTTAGAAAGCTTATCGGGGGTCTGAGAGGCATATCGCACGTAGTCGTTGATGAAATTCACGAACGAGACTTGAATGTGAGTTTGATAGGTCTTCAATCCTGGACTGCAATTTTTTTAAATTTTCCCCCAAATAGTTGGGTTAATAAGATACATCAAGTGTCAAACTTTTGTGTCATATCATTGCCCCCCATTTACAGGTTTAACAGCAGTTACTTTTCTGCTTTTAATACCATCAAAAATATGTCTGTAGATCTTGAGAGAATGGCAAAATGTTGCGTTATTTAGGGTAATTAATAATTGTCGAAAATTATAAAATTCCAGTTGACAGGGAAATGAAAAACATTGTATTCTGTATGATGTCATCTTCTGGACTGTAATATGTAGCAACTCACCTTGATTTTACTTCGCTGGTTTACTTAATTTTTGTAAGATATGAAATATGGTTGTTATTAAAATATGACATACATGTTTGGTTATTGGTATAGTCAATATTAGATATGCCTCGAGAGCTGAGTGAAACCAGTAGTAAGTTGTAAAGAAAATTTCTACAAGTTGTAAAGTCTCTTCTTGACTTTTATTTACTTTTTAATTACTATTGAGATTTCTGGTGTTAAAATGCATCACATATATTTAAAGTGGCATCACTAGAATTTCCAGAGTGTTGGGGGGGTGGGGTGGGGGGGTGGGGGGTAGATCACAAGCAAACAGCTTAGGGATGGAGGGCATATGAACCTGTATAAAGCGACATCACAGACTACTTAGGGGCAGGGCGGGCTTCAGTTTTGTTTTACCAGTGCTGTCTGGGGGTGGGGGTTGAGAAAGCAAAACAATTGCCCCCCTCCCCCCTTGGCACTGCCACTGTATATTTGATGTGTAGTACAACAAATGTTATACAAACCCTTTTTCGTTTGATTTTCACAAGCCGAATGAAACCCCCGACTATTTTGACGTGAGATTTTCTTTGCTCTTGTCTCTTTACAGACTGATTTTCTACTGGTCGTTCTGAGGGATATGCTGTCTGCTAACCCTGGGATGAAGGTGATTCTCATGTCAGCAACGGTCGACACTTCGCTCTTCAGTCATTACTTCAACGAATGCCCCATCATCGAGGTGTTTGGAAGATCGTATCCCGTGCAAGGTAATTCTCACTTCATTACACGGCATGTTGAGAGACTCCCCGTGACTCTTGCTACAGTCATGTTTACGTGTCAGCGTTTTGCTTTGTAAAATGGTTAACAAAACAGGGAAAATTGAAGAAAAGCTTTCAATTTTTGTGTCAGAGAAAACCAACAGTAATGCCCCCCTCTCCTCCTATGCTAGTCATCCTGTACACAGCAAATAGCAAAATCCACTGGCATTTTGCCAGTAAATAGGCCGAATGTATATTCAACTCATTATACAAATTTACTAGTTATCCCTGAAATCAGCATCTAAGTCGTCCCTTATAGACGCAATCTACACCTAATAATGCTCACTCAAGCCTGTTTGGACTTGAAGGAATAAAAGTGCGACGCGACGGGGGCAATTACCCCAAACATGTAACTTCAAGACATCATCTACACGTAATGCACCTGCTCAAGGCGACTAGATAGCTTGACATGAGGAATAGATGACGTAATCACTGCAATTGCCTATAGTCTGTCGGTAATAGCTATCTATTGACCGTGAAAACATGAAAAAAAATTATACATATTTAGTAGTTAGAATGCAAAAGATTCAAAACAAGAAAAGGAAAAAAATGTTGACAGGGAATCAAACCCGGGACATCGTGCACACAAAACGAGAACAGTACCTCTACACCAACAGGCTGCTTGTACCTATGCTATCATGGTAGCCCAGCATACGTACAGTAGCTTTGACAGCATGGCCTCCAGCCAATAGGTAATAGCTATTGGTATACCACACGAGAAATAGATGATGTAATCACTGCAACTTTCTTGTTTGCACTTTGGTTAATACCAGTATAGTGACTCATACATTCGTATGTTTCAATCTGACATGTAATGGCAGTGTTTCAGTATCCCCATATCAACATACATGTTAGTTTCTGTGGATGCTGTTAACAATCAATCGCTATCTTTACTCGTAGAATATTATCTTGAAGATGTGGTCCAGATGCTGAACTTTGTTCCATCTTTTGATAAGAAGAAGAAAAGACGAAATAATGATGACGACGACGATGAATTTGCAGACAACGAGGTATTCGTTACCTATTTTACCAGTCTTATTTGAAAAATGCTTTGACGATAATCTCCATGGGTAGCATATACGTGTCTTTGCTATCCAAATTGTGAATCATTTGCTGTTTATTTATAAATTTTACTCATATTTAATATCAATCAGGAAGTTCCATTAAATCCTAATATGGTGATATTTGCTAGGCTTATGTACAGGGATGCTCTGGATCCAAATTGTTGCATCTGGCCAGAACTGGATCTGACTGGACCCTTCACAGAATCCGGTCGGATAAGATCCATCTAAAGCGAATTTTTCCAAGAGGAAATTAAAATCAGAGAGCACAATGATAAAACTAAAGAAACTTCTCTTCACTTATCTTCAACTTGTGAGAATAAGCTCAGAAAGTGGCATAGAAAGAAATTTAGATTTACGTGCATTGTTAACATTCCTTTGTAACAAGTTTGTACTTGTTGGAAAAAGGTGATATTCAATAGCCAGTTCAAGTTAATACCAGCGTCTTCTCAAGAGATAATTCTGGGCAGATACCAAAAAGAGTTCATTGGTTGGCCCAATAGTCCCTATTGGATCGGAATCCGGTGCACCCCCTACAGAGGTGTCAAGAAAGAAGTTTTGGTTGTTGTGGAGATTGGGAATAGTTCATGCAAATGATTTCTAAAGGGGGACAATCTATTGCATATACCAGTAATGGGCATTAGGAGTTCCATTTAGTACTAGATTCTAACTAATGTGATATTTTATATCTCATGTCAAGAACCGTACAAATGTGAACGCACAGCCACATCATTTTCAATCATTCATGGACAGGGAGCTGAAGTAGCACCATTATTTTAATATCACAAGTTAGCAAAGAACAGGTGCAGTAGATGATGATGGGTTTGTGTCGTTATTGAAATACTTGGAAATATTTCCTCATGTGGCTGACAAAGGGATCCAACAATTATCAAGTTACCAAATATCGTTGTGAATGACGTTTGTACGTCTGAAAACTATTTGTCATGTATTTATGGTTGGAGAATGAGGGTGCAGGTTATACAGTTTGTGCACATAATATCTATAATGATTTCATTCTTCCTTTTCTACTCCTTTGAAGGACAACGTTAACATGAATACCAAAGTGAGCAACCAATACTCGGAGCAAACGAGAATGGCAATGTCCCAGATGAGCGAGAAAGAAATGAACTTTGAACTCATTGAGGTAAGCTCCCTCTCACCCATGGATGAAGACACCACCAGGCTTTCCAAAAACCTCCAACCCTTACCAATGAGCATTAGGCCTGGTGAGAGTAAAGAGAGGAAGTTGTTGAGGAGGGGTAGGGGTGGGGTAGGGATGGAGGGCATGTAGGGTCTACTACCCTGGGGTCTATTGAGGGGGGAATGAAGAGACCCCCAAGCTTTCCAAACCCTCCAACCCTTACCAATGAACATTAGGTCGGTGAGAGTAAAGAGAGAAAGTGGTTGAGGAGGGGGTAGGGGTGGGGGGCAAGTTGGATCCACTACACATGGGTCTATGGGGTCTATTGAGGGGGCCTTGGGAAATATGGGATAAAGAATAGTGTATTCTCATTTCTGCCTAATACACTTATAATGGTCCCTTGAGCCAGATCTGGCATTCAACATGTTAACTAATTAAGCTTCTTTGTATAATTTTGTTTATTACTGTTGTTTTGTCCATCAGGGTCTCCTCGGTTACATTCAGAGTCTAGATTCACAGGGGGCAGTGTTGGTATTTCTTCCGGGCTGGAACTGGATCTTCGCTTTGATGAGACATCTTCAAGAACATCCCAAGTTCGGTGAGTCTGTATCTTAAAAGGACATTGCTCTTTATTATGACGATTTTGACGCCTACCCCAATACTTTTATCCATGCCAACTTGATGTGAGTGAAATATTTTGGACCAATTTGAAAGGAGTATGATTTGTTTTCACAGATAAAAGGATTTTATAAATACCACTAATATACAGAGAACCCATTATTTGTATTGTTGTGTACGACAGGAATATTGTCATCGTAAATAAGTTGCGAGCGGGAAATACTGTCGTTATGAAACAATTTTTGAAAAAGCAAAAAAATGATTAGTTGTAACAGAATTCAGAGGATAGTCTGTTGGTCGAGTTGGTTTGGTAGAGGTCAGGAATTCTTATTTCATGCCTTCTTCTTACCAATAATTTATCCAATCTTTTTAAGTTTTTTTCATTTATCACTGGTTAGGAAAAAACCAAGTTTTCTGTTAATCGTTCTCTCTTAGGAGGTCGAGACTTTGTCATCCTACCCTTGCACTCTCAGATACCAAGGGAGGAACAACATAAGGTCTTTGAGCCAGTACCAGATGGTGTCACAAAGGTGAGGGAATTATTTCTTTAGTGAAATTGGTAAAAATATTTTACTTTACAGGTGGGTATGTGCATCCCACTCCCTTACATTTCTCAAGTCATGGGTTGAAAGGGCGATGTGTGCTGGCTTCATTGTTCTTTATAGCAACTACTGCTAGGTTTCTTGGGACTTGGTGTCTGTCTAATAAATTCAGTAAAACAATCTGCTTGAGTGCTCTGTGCAATTGTATCTTTATACATGGTTGATACTCAGTGATCGGGATTGTGTAAATAGCACTGAGGCTTTTTCGGCAGGTTTTGGTAATAGGACTTCAAATTTTAACTTGTTCCATACCAAACTTTCGAAGCTATTCAGTTCACCAGCTCTACAAGTAAATTTGATTTGAAATGATTAACAAGGAACAGCGGCAAATTTTTGATTGCAGTTTGTTTGTAATTAGTACAGTCGTGACTGCAAATTTAACGAATACTCGCTATTTTGACCATAGTTTGTGGAATAAATCTTGTGAGGGAGCCTTAGTTTGATTTATTTGAATGTTATTTTGAGTCATTCTGGGAAAGATTGAAAAAGAAATTGCAAAACGCTGTTTTTTGTAGGTTAATGGAATAAATACACACACACACACCCATACACACAAAGAGAATTTGTCATCTTTCATACTGGTTTCACCTGTCAGTCTTGCAAGATTTTATGAAAGAGGGATCTCATACTGAAGACAGACTGGTGGGATGACTCAAAACTAGATAGAAAGACTACCACTCTACGATATTTGTTTATTTGATTTCTCAACAGATTATCCTCTCAACGAATATTGCTGAAACAAGCATTACTATTAATGATGTGGTATATGTCATTGACATTTGCAAGTAAGTGTTTTGTTTCCAGCGTTAAAGTAATTAAGGGGGGAGGGGGGGAAAGGGAGGAGCAGTGTGGATCAATGTGAGAAGTACAGAATCTATGTAACCACTTCTGGAAAGTGTATTTTGACGTAAGGATAAAGTAATCATGCATATCACACTGTTCAACTTGCCTGCTGTGAGTGAACTTGACAACATATTTTCTTCTTGCTCAAATAATACTGCGATCATGTTTGATACATGTTTCATGGTGGGACGATAATCTAGTGTCATATTTGGTGTTGTTATTTCAATAACTCCATATCACCCACCCCCACACCCCTCCTTCTCTTTTTTCATTGTCACATACATTGAAGAACGATGGTTACGTTATTGAGCTTCAAACTGTCGTTTCATTTATGTTGAACGGTGAAACCACCCGTGTCCTTTTTCATGTGTTAGCATGTGTTACCATAGTCACACCTGTTGATTGCAGAGAGAAGGACAATCTGAAACAATATCTCATCTACCTGTACATTACATGTAGGAAGGTGAGATAATTAGTGTTTATCTGTTAAGTAAAAGGAAAGTATCATGGAAATAAAAGTTTGTTATCCATATTTGTTATGGCCTCCTCCTCCTCCTGGGGATAGGACAGTTGCGAGAAAATATTAAATATTGATACTTTGCCGTTTTTACAATATTTGGAATTTTGTCTCGTTTCATAAACTAAAGCTATAGACTCATTTTACATATATATTTCCTCTTTGCTTTCTTGACAGAGCTAAAGTCAAGCTGTTCACCTCTCATAACAACATGATGAACTTTGCAGTCATCTGGGCATCAAAGTCAAACCTGGAGCAGAGACGGGGTAGAGCTGGTCGTGTTCAGCCCGGTTTTAGCTTCCACCTGATCAGCAGGGCCAGATGGGAAAAGTAAGAAGTCTTTTTTTCGGAAGAATGCAAACAAACATCCGAGGACATGTTGCAAATGTTCTGTTGTTTCGTGAGAGAGATTGCCAATGATTCAGCCTCGTATCTTCTTAGATTAATTTACAAGTTAATTAATATTGCTGCAGAAGCTGTAATATAATACTACAATGCAGACGTCTGCAGGTAAACCAGGTGGAAGTTTCAGGAATAAATGACTATAGGGTATTTGGATAGTTGGGAAATGGAAAGTAACTTAAGAAGCAGCATCTGACTGAAACTGTCATGATTATCTTTATGGCATGAATAATTTGATGACCAATTATTACCCTGGAGGTTGTGATACCTCCTTCTCTCCTCCTTCCTCCACATGCCCCCCTCCACCTTCTAAAGGCACCTCCCACCCTCTCATTATCCGCTGTTGTTCATGTTGAGTAGTTTTCAAGCATCGACTCAACTAAAAACTTACCAAGAATGTCAAAGTTTACTGCCCTCTAACTTCATAATTTATCACATTGTCTTCTAGTTTGAGATCTATTTGATCTGATGATTGAAGATAAACATTCTATTCCAAACAACTGATGGTTGTTTTTAATGTTTTGTTGTTGTTGTTGTCCCCTTCAGGTTGGACACTCACTCTGAGCCGGAGATCTTCCGTACCCCTCTCCATGAGCTTGCCTTGACCATCAAGCTGCTTCGTCTCGGTGATATCACAGAATTCCTCAACAAAGCTATCGAACCTCCTCCGCTAGATTCGGTAGTAGAGGCTGTTGCTGGGCTCAAAGGTATCGCTTACATCAGTAAATGTTTGCACAGAAAAATGGGAGTTTATTTTGTATAAAACAAAAGTCAGCAATGTGTCTTTCTTTGCGGCTAATTCTATCTTTCGAGTTCCTGTAAAGTAATTTATGATTAGAACTGTTTTAGCTCTTTCGGTCTGATACCTGGAAGTATGTGAATGTGTGCCATGTGGTTCTGTTAAATAATTTGATTGAATTTAAAGAGTGTGTCGAAATTATAAACCACACCCTTTATTCTTTATCAGGCATGTATTCTAGAATTATGTGAAATTGTTCCAAATATAGCAACGACAACTTTACAAGTGTTATGGACACTTCATGGAATGTGATTCATGTATACATATAGCTTTCCTTTAAGCAAGAGAAGATATTTTCTTCTTTGTTGAACTCCTACAGCCATGCATGCTCTAGACGTACAAGAAAACTTGACCCCGCTTGGCCGTGTGCTGGCCAAGTTGCCTCTCGATCCAAAACTGGGCAAGATGATCATTCTGGGTTGCATTTTCAGGTAAGATTGGCATCAAAGAAGTTCTTTTTTGTTTGATTAATATCTGGTCATAGGAGTTAAGTTCATAGGTTTAGTTAAGAGAACCGAAGTGTGTGTAGCTCCGCACCATCTCACACTGCCATCCCCCCACCCCTCCTGTGGAAGAAAATAATGTATTTTAGTTTGCTTGGCCCATAGCTTGCAAGTTAGTTTAATTTCACAATTTTGTTACAATTTTTTTTTTTAAATTGTTTGTAAAAGCCCCTCTCCTGACAATTGTTTGTAAGCTCCCAGTTCACAGAATGTTTTTAGAATGACATGAAAGTTGCTTAGCATTCTTGTGATGCATTTTGTACATACTTGCTCAGAGATGCTTTATATTATGTTTTGTTCTTCTTGTAGTATTGGTGATGTGATGATAACCATGGCAGCCAGCATGTGCTTTCCAGAACCTTTCATTACTTTTGGTGGTAAAGTGACCGGAGCCCACAAAGCTTACGCCGGGATCCGATGCAGTGACCAGATTGCTTGTCTGGGTGTTTACCAAGAGTGGGAGGACTGCATGTAAGTATAAAGATCAGATTTATCAGCCATCTACAAAATGTATGTTAGCAATTTATTCATGGACCGGATTCCCTTTCTCAGGGTCAACCTGGGAAGGGTGCCCAGACCTGATGAGAGAAGAGCTTGTTGTGGGGGAGGGGATACTACTGCCCCTTACCCTGGGGTAAAATTAGCCACACCTTGGAACAACGGATAGATAAATAATTTATTGTTATCTTTCTAATGGAATTGCCCGAGAGATTCCACCTGGCTCTTAAAGTCCCGGGGGTCGAAGAAAGTATGGTGTTCGCATCTAATGAGGCTGATGTATGAATCAGACAATGTCATTATTGTCATGTTTTGTGTTGTTTGTTTGTTGATTTACTTGTCTTGTCTTGTTTTGTTTGGTTAGTTTTATTTACCTTTAAGGTTAGACAATTCTTCAACCCACCTGATGCAATACATTTTAAGTTATAAAAAGAAACATTAGCTTCTTACTGTAATATTTTTACAGGAAATTGTATTAAATTGGATAACAGTGTGGGCTGTTACTATGGGGGAGTAGGAGAATGAGCATTGTGGTAGGTAGAGGATTAGGCAATAGAACAGGAAGAGGATAGAAAACTTAAAAGTTAAAGGTTTACAGTGTTGTACAAGGTCAAGGCCTTCTCAGACAAAGTTACAAAGTTAAGCCCTGGTCATTGGCAACCTGTTACACCCACACACTAAAGTGTGCACAATTCAAACAGTCACTCCTGGGGCACAACAATGTGTCCCACATCTTCGTGTCTCGTGGGGGAATTTCCATAGGGTGCAGCCAGAAACCTGCGCTCACAAATATATTTACAAGTTACCCTTGCAGTTTTCCATTTTTACACCTGGGTGAAGAGATGCTATGTTGATTTAGTTACTTAAAAAATATGATTTTTTTTTATCTTGGAGTTTTTGTTTTGTTTACTTCAGGGAAAACGGTGGAGAGGACAGAGCCTTGATGTTCTGTGATCGAAAGAAGTTACAGATGACGTCACTGAGGATGATCTACGAAGCCAAGGTACGTCTCGTAGAGAATCTAGTAAACCCCAAGGAAGATGAGAATCTAGTGACTCCAAGGAAACTGAAGTAGATGGAGGGTTTGTGTGCAGCCAAGTCTCTGTTGAATGCGAGATCTGCATACGACCTGTCACTGAATCATATTACCAATAAGACTGTAGTCTCTATGCAGTAGCATACATTGCTCTCTGATTTATTTCACAACTGACTGTAAATTAGGAGGCGTTTGGGTCTTTTTTTTTATGGTACATTTAAAGTACTGGTTACTCAGTTTCTTTCTTGATGAAATCATAAACCGGACGGTGGTTCGTGATATTTGGATCTGGTACAAGCTACCTTCAAAAGAGTTTGTCCAGAATGAAATGGAGATGAATAATCAGTGATAGTGAAAGAGAGACACACACATGATTACAGTAGTACGCTAGCAACATATGTACCTGGCATTTAGTTTCTGTGTATGCAGTAAATATACTGACAATTTTACAAATAAAAGTAAACTTAATAATTTCATAAGCTATCACAGAATTATTAGTTGAAGCATATCTGTTTCTTAAGAAGCATGTAGTCTTTGGAATTTTTATGGATCACTCATAGATGTTAAAATTTTGAGTCCTACCGCTGAAATTTAGTGTAGATATATTTGTGAATCGAATGTGTTATTATTTATATTTTCCTCGCTTGCAGACCCAACTTAATGACATTTTGAGTTCGGAGGGATTCCCAGAGGGTAAGTTTAGCGTTAATACCGTTCAATCAGTTCCATGAGTATGTATTCCATGTGGTACATACTCCAACTGACGTCATAGACTTGCTCCAAGTTATTATCTGCCTTTTAGGTCATGTAGCATTTCTTCACCTTTTCACTATGAAGTCACTATGTTTCCCTTGGTGACAGAGTGCCGACTGTTAATAAAACCATGAAGTAAACTGCCAGAATATATAAAGAACAGTATGGAACATTCAAGAATGTTCTGAAAGCACTTGGAGGAGCATTTTTATCATTTTGGGGCTTTAGAGACAGGTGCGTAGCCAGGAATTTGCCAAGGGAGGGGCGAAACTGTAGATTCCGCATTGCAAACTATCTAAGCGTAGCGCCACCATGTTGGCCCGAAGCGTACAAGAAAATTTTGGCTGAAAATGCCTCCCAGATTGCTGGAAATGGCACTTCCCAGGCCTTGTAAGTTGCATCTTAGCATTTTCTCTTTTGAAATACTAGCAATATCATAAAAACATTAAAAACAAAATAAAAAAATTATGCTCAAGGGGGGTGTGGCTGCCCCCTTCGCCCCCCCTCCCCCCTTGGCTACGCGCCTGTTTAGAGATGTCATAGATTGATCGATAGATTCATTCATTCATTTTCCCTGAGAGTTGTTTCAATATGAACCAGAGTTAGTTAGATTCAAATGTAAGTTACATGTTGGTTATAATTATGTATATGGATGGCAATATCAAATTGAAACTCTATTTCAATGATATATATCACTTTGAAAATTTCATCTCACATAACAGCCTCTTGCTATTTTGTCAAGTTTAATGCACCACCAAAATTTTTAATCAAGTGGATGTTAATCTTCTTAGTTTCCTCACAAGAAATAATGCTGCTGGAAATGAAAAAAAAAAAACCCAAACAATGTTATTTGTTTCATGAGATTTCTGGAGGTCTTTCTAATGTATTAGTAGGATGAAAATAATAAGTGAAATGAGATGGGTATTTTGGAGACCATTTGCTTGTTCTTGTAATGTTAGATGTTTGATAGTTTACAACATTAACAGCATTGGGGTAATGTTATGCATACACAGGTAGACTTTTCTGCTTCCACAACTCATACTTCTGGGATATTGAATGTGTAGTTCTATAGATATCATTTTTGCCAATGCCAAAAGTGTGAGTTGTACATGATAGTATTTATTAACTGAAGTAACAAGATACTACACGTTCGTATCTATCACAGAATGCCTGCAACCGATGTCCTTGAATTATCATGGACCAGACGACAAACTGGACCTGGCCATCTCCCTCCTGGTTCGAGGAATGTATCCCAACATCTGCTTCCACCAAGAGAAGAGAAAGTTGCTCACCATGGAGAACAGACCAGCCCTCATTCACAAGTCGTCTGTAAACTTTAGCAAATTTGAACAGACGTTTCCTTCACAATTCTTCACATTTGCAGAAAAGGTTTATAAATATTTTACTAAAATCTATATTTTCATATTTGCTATGAAAAATTCTGATAAACTGAGTGTTACCCATTAAATGAAATCATAAAATCCCTTGTTTCTTCTTCTTGGTTACATGATATGAAAGCCAGGCTGTGATCCTTCACGTAAACACAATTTCTTAGTGACCTTCCCAGGTCCCCCCCCCCCTTGGTCATCTGTTGCTCTTCAGCAAAGACATACGTGGCTATTAATAAATATTGCTATATTTTCTACATTTCCATACCACTTAGTCACTGCATTGTAAAATAAAAAACTTTAATATCCCGCTTTAGGCAGTAATCTTGGAGCTTGATATTTACAGTTTGTTATGTTCTTTTGTCTTCCTTGATCCATTGTCATCTATTGTTCTAGATCCGAACCCGTGCTGCAGTATCTGCTAAGGGCATGACGATGGTCTCCCCCCTCCATATTCTCCTGTGTGGTGCAGATCAAGTCATTTCGCAGAACGGATTGATTGTTCTTGACGATTGGTAACAGCATTTTCATTTTCCTTTTCATCTTTGGCCTTGGACAGGCAAATTTGATGTTTAGTTTGAAAGGGAAAAAAGAGAGATGTTTGGAGATGCAAAATATGTCTGAACATGCATGATTTAGTAACTACCACATGCAATACTGAATCAAGACTGCTATAACCTGTTGTGTTTAAGGACTCTGACAATAGGTTCTATTTTCGGGTTTTTTTGTGGCTTGTTTCAAGTTTTGAAGCTAGATGGCTAATACCATACACATCATTTCATGTGGCAATGCAAACAATGCCAACAGTTTTGACTGATTTATAAGTCCATTTCAGATTAGGGTGGCTATAGACATTACGTCAAAATAGAGAACAAGGCAAGATTGTGAAAATTTATTTACAAATTTCTACCTTTAAATCTCGACGACCTTTCAAATATTGTAGAACTGGTCGCACCCGCACTTAAGAGGACATATAGGGGTACATTGGGACTTAAGGTAATCCCATTTGTGAATCATGACTGATGTTGCTATGGTGATAATCTCTTTAGTAGCAAACAATTCTGGGGACCATCTCTTTCAATAAATAATTCAAACCTTCTATCTATATCTTCAGGATTCAGTTTCGCATGAGCCACAACACGGCCGCAAAGATCATTGCCCTGCGACCTCTGTTAGAGTCGCTGATCTTCAGAATGACCTCTGACCCCGAGGGCATCCTGAAAGCTGCACCGGAGGACTATGCCCTGATGAACGCTATCCAAGTCCTGTCGTTGCCAAGCTCTGGAAGCTACGGTAACGCAGGACAACCAGATCAAGAAATGTAAGTTATTTTTTGTCCCTGGTGAGAGATTTTCAAAAAAATAAAACATAAAAGCCTGCATATATTTTAAGGCCTCCTCACAAAATAAATTACAAATTAACTTCATTAAAATTCATCACTCTTCTTTATCAAAAATAATTTAAAGCAAATTTCAGTGATGGTTTCTTAGTTTGCACGTGTGTATATGGGCATTCTTATGCACCATTTTCAGAGGCTGCCTTTTTATCCCTTGTTTTAAGTTTATCTATCAGAAGCATTACACCAATACCTGCTCATATCAAATCTGCCAGCTTTTAGTCTGTTTCATATTCCAAATAGTTCTTTTTCTATACAAAAAGAATGAATAATATACAAGTTTGGTGTTGTAAAAAGTATTTATCTCTAGAAATTAGCACAATATTTTTCTATATTTTATATTTGATTTGTATTTTAAATGATCACTAATTCTTTGTTCCACTCAAAATGATTTAATTTTTGGTTCCTTGCTGAAAGCAAAGGAACCTATGCAGTCAGGTTGTGTGTATGTGCGTCTGTGACATCTGTTTTGGGTCTGTAATAACTCAACAACAGAGTGATGGATAATTGTCATACTTGCTATGTAGATGTATTATAGTAAGAAGGTGTGCCCTATCTTTTGTATTGCGAACTCTGTGAATATTAATGAGGTTATGGGGTCAAATGTAAAATTCATTACATTGCAATAACTTTGCAACCTTAAGTCGGATTGTAACCAAACTTGGTATACAGTTGTTGGTTAATAGCTGGTACATGTGGGCATGAATATTATGATATTGGGTGATGACATACAACACTTCAGTATCCACTAAGCAATGAAGAAAGTGACTGTTGGGCTCTTGTAAGCCATTCTATCAATCCCTCTCCCTCCCCTTGTCCCTTTCAATATTGTTTATGCTGGTGCAACTTAAGTATCCAAAGAACACTGGTTTCGTTTCAGTTCTTACAGGAAATGTGAAATAAAACCATCAAATTCTTTGGTTGAAATTGCAAATATGCGGTAGCAGGCTGCTCACTTAGTTTATCAACTGTGTGGTTTGAAGGATGCTATACCTTATAAATCGTGATATAATTACATTAATGTTCATATTAGAACCTTTTTGCAAAATGTAGCCCACTTAACACAGCTTTCCCCGCCATGCTTAATGTTGGCCAATGTGTGTCCAACAGTCATGCCTGTTTGTTATTAGAAAGGATATCATTCTGTCCAAATGACCATGTATAGTGATGCCAGCTATATTTGCACACTCTTTTACAGTTTGAGTATCTTTCTGAAGGTCACAACGACCATTAGAATATCAGGTCAATTAAGTTTCTTGTGGAATAATATCATTTCCTTGCAAAAATGAGATGCCTATTAAACCAGTGTATGGTTACTCTAAAGCACAGCCATTATTATGTGGTCAAATGCTCACTGTGAATACCAGTAATATCCTTAGTTTCATCACAAGAATACTACCTAAAGCCATTCCCTTGTAAACCATAGATGGACAATCAAGACTATGATTAATATTATATTAAATATTAAATGAGTGTCTTCATGTACATCATGTTACTCCAGCCAGAAAATTCAATTTCAATATTTATCTCTCCTGCTTATTTTTAGGAAACCCTTTCACTCAGCGCCAAAGAGAGCTCGCTTTTCTTTCTCCAAACCTGTTGGCCACGGCTATGGAGAGGGTAGCGGTGGAGGATTTGGGACGAGAGGAGGCCAAAGAGGTTTTGGAGGGGGCTTTCAAGGGGGTCAAAATAGGGGATCAGGAGGAAGGGGATTTGGTGGTGGCAGGTTCAATAGAGGTGGTGGCTTCAGAGGAGGGCGTGGGTTTGGAAGGGGCAGAGGAGGGAACTTTGGTGGAGGTTTTAGAGGGAGGGGTAACTTTGGAGGTTCCAGGGGTGGTGGGTTCAGTAGAGGAGGTTATGGGGGATATTGACTTGAAAAACGTATTTCTGCGTAATTCAGGGTCTACAAGACGAGGATGAATTTCAGTTTTATAACTTGTTACGATGCTTCCTGTCACTGTGGAGGAATGAAATAGTTTAAGATGTTGACCAGATCAACATTAACTTCAAGGAGCATTGTAACCTTAATCATTGGAGACTATAATTCATACAAAACTGAGAACTGATATTGGAACATAACTGAATATATGTTACAATTTGTTGTAGTAGTTAATACCAGTGATAACGGTTTGCAATAAAAGATACTGTTATGGTATAGTTATCATTATCATGTTGAAAATGTTTTTGATAAGTAGGAGTGCGTACACTAGTCTGTGTTATGGAATAGGGGTTGGGGTGAGTGGAGGCAGAAAACATGGTTCTATCCATTGCCTGAATATTGCCTTTAAAATTTTATAAGCAGATTCAGCCTGCTGAACTGTTATGGTAGGTATGAACTGAAGATTGGTAACTTAAAATGAATCATGTTGTATTTAATACAATCTCTTCAAAGGAGACAAAAGAACTTAACCATCATCTAATACCTTACATCTGTGGTCTGCAAAATGTTTAGGCCCATGAACCAGGATCTTACGCGAGGACCGTGCTATGACCCCACAATATCACCCACCCTTGCTTTGGCTATGGTATTGATGCATTTTATCAATTTTAGTTGATCTCTGTTGGCAAGCTTTGGAAACTAAGGTTTTCAAACTTTCAAAAGTCACATGACCTCCTTGAAACATTTCATGAGCCACTGCAAACCAACTGAAGGCTAGTTGTATATATCATTCAAACAGAATCCAGATATATTGTTTCTAAGTTAGTTTGTGAGCCTTTTGTCAGTGAAGTAAACACTTCGAGCAAAGGCAGTTCTTTTCAAAGTGTTTCTTATGCTATTGCAAAATCTGTAGTCGACAATTCGACAAAGAGAGTGTACATGACTTTCCAATGTAACTTCCATGTTGGCCATGTATCCATGCTAGTTCAATTCATTACCTGCTGCTGCTGTTGCAATCTCTTTTTGATATGGTCATATTTTAATAAAGTCACAAGTCATCTACATTCACATATGTCTTAACTTCTTTTGTGTAACTTCTTCTGTATTCCATAATCATTTGAAGGATCCACTATTCTTTTCCGAAAGTTTTCAAATCGAGGAAATCGTTGGCATATGTTTAATAATTTGCCAATAAATGTTTTTCTCCAAGGCTTAATGATTTGTGTACATTTGAATGAGAAAATAAAAATTCAACAAATGGAACCATTTCATGTGCCGTTTCACTTTAATGAGAGATGGAAGTATCAATAATATAAAATAACAAGGCTTTTAATTCTATATTGCATAAACTTTATAAAAAAATGGAAAGGGCCAAAAAGATAGGAAAAATCACACACTTGATATTCATTTATAGCTTCCCCCCCCCCCCCCTCTGTCTGGTTCTTGGTTATTTTTTATGCTTCCATCCTGAATAACTTGCTTGTCTTCTTGGTACCTTTATTTAATCTTTTACTCATATTAATTCTGCTTCTAAATCCTGCATGAGCTGTCATCCTCCTTGAGAGGTTGAAGTTTACTTTTACGGCCCCCAATGTTTTCATGGTTCTGTTTCAAGGGTTGATGAAGGTTACAAAGTCAACTACATGCTATGATATTATTGAATGATCTGGGTTGCCTTTATGTGGTCACAGCTTACATTGGAGCTGTTTCTTCAAACGGGGAGGCCAAACAAGTAGAATTGAAACTATTCAGGGCCCTTTTCCTTGTTTGTGAATATTACATAGACAACATATAAATTTGGAAACATTTCCAGGGTCACTCGCAATCCTAGGACTGCATGGAATCTGGGGACTGTCTCTGATTTGTCTCCTGAAATCAGAGGTGTCTGGTCACGTCACTCTACACCATGTTAGAAACCGATTTAGAACAAAGAAATGACTAATAAGTTTTCTGTTTCCAAAAATGAGGATTCCATAACTTTTGGGAACTGTCTCTTCATGAAGATGGTATAGTATATAGTAGTCATGCTGCTCCTAGCTGTAACAACTACTGGTAATGGCTTGACTCCACCTTAAAGAGAGTTGTTATGGTTGTGCCAGAAAACAAGCACCATGCTTGAAGCTTCCTTTGCACATGTATCTTTAATAGTTCTCTCATACACTCTTCTTAATTTCGTGGGGATGAGATGACTAGCTGTTTCAAAGGAGGCATAATTGTAGTTTCCAACGAATGAGAAGATTATGTTGTTATCTCTTCATTATGGACTCGATTACGTCTATTTCCTTTGGACATTCTTGAGAGAGTACCTCTGGCCCTTTGTCAGTTATCAAGATGTTGTCTTCAATTCTTATGCCGATGCCACGGTATTTGGATGGGACGGAATCTTCTGCGGCCGGAATGTAGATACCTAATTGGAAACAAAAAGAGATAGTTTACCAGCTAAGACTATTATGTAACTTCTTTCTACGGGAAGTTAAGAATTGGAAAATGAAAGTTTAACGAGGAAGAAACGGCCCAAAGGGGTGAGTGGGAAGTGACGATACAAGTAAAACATAGGCTAGAGCTGTGGTAGCCACTTTCAAGACCTCCCTTTAGCAGACTATGTTTCAAGATCAAAATTTCTAGCTGACAAAATTGCTCACATATGGTTTGGCATTTGTAGTCATTGTCAAGCTATCTTTCCATATACATCGTCACATTACTGTCTCCAAATTATAACACAAACAGATAAATGTCAAACCTCAAAGAGTATTTTTCAGGCAATCCAAATTATTTCCAATGTAAAAGATTACATTTGACATCTGACTGTTTAGGATTGAAAATGCTTAAGTCTTTCTGTTTGATTTTGTTTATTTGTGATGCAGCCTCTGAAGAAGATCCTGCTAGGATCGAAACTTCAGGCCACCTTACTTTTACACATTGTTTTTTTTGAAAATTAGAACAAGTGTGACCATTATTTGATTTTCTAGCATATTGGTCAGTTCTGATGATCTTTGATTGGCTGTGGATTTTACCTGGTTCTATGGTTATCACCATGCCATGTTGTAGCTGGTTACTCCTGGATACTCGGACAGTATCATGGGTGTCCATCCCGAGATAATGTCCTACGTGGTGAGGACAAAACATTTTACTGACCTGAGGGGAAAGAAAATAATACATTCAGTGTGTCTCACATAAGAAGTGCAGCATGACCTCATTGTCCCTAGACATAAATCTTGGTCAAACATTTGTTGTACCTAACATGGACCATATGGTAGTGTCGTGAGAACATTGATAGTAGCATCATGGTGGAAATCCAACATTAACCTTTCATGACATTGACAATCCATTGCTGGAAATATTAAGAGGTCAATCAGGATGTCTTTTGTTTCAATTGGAATATGGGTCATGCCATATATCATTTATATGGGTTCAGTTCTGTAAATGAAATTATTTGGGTTTTCCTGGAATCATCAAATTTATATAGGTTGCCTTTTATATAGGTTGTCTTTAAAAACATTGCAAATTGCTTCTTACTATTTAACAATGTGGGAAATATTTTACAAACTTAAACAGTGTAATGGTGGGGCTTTCAAAAACTATCACAACTTGGACTTCTCCTTAAGGCTGTGAAGTAAGAAAAAGCAATATTACTTTCAATGTTGTCTGGATGAAATTCATCAATACAGTGAGAGGAAGATACATGTAATAGTCTGAACACCACTGATAAAGTAGATGAAACTAACTCGGTTCAGATCAACATCGTTAAGGCTACTCGGCAGAATGCCAAGATTTTGTAGACTTCGGCCCAGTCCAAGCAACATGAAATGGTAAACTTGATCCAGAGTGCTGCCAGCCGTACACTGTTCTATGCAATCTTTTTGCACGGAAAGAACAGCGCCGTAGAGCTCCGCCTGGGCCTCTGAGAACTTGCCGTTGACTGGCCAGGTCCTGGTGACATCACTGGCGTAACCGTGGTACTCACAGCCGGCATCCATGAGAACCATCTCGCCATCATCAATCGCTTGGTTATTACTAATGTAGTGCAGAGTGTTGGCCCTGTTGCCGCCAGCCACCACTGGAGGATACGCAAGGAATTCTGCTCCACCCAATCTGGCTTCAAAATCGACTTTGGCGTAGAGGTGGGCTTCATTGACACCGGGTTTGGAGAACTTCATGGTTTCTTTGAAGGCTTTGGATATGATCGATCCAGACTTTCTCATCAAATTGATCTCCTCAGGTGATTTGATCACCCTCTGGGCATGAATTGTTTGTTGAAGGATATTGACAGTGTGCCCTCTGCTTCTGGAGGGTTGAATTAAGTTTGTGGAGACGTCCTGGTGTAGACTGTCATGAACAGGCCTGAAAACATCGTACCAGACGACCGTGTTCTCCCTGGCGAGATATCTATGAAGCTTCTCTGGGAAGCAGTCAGTCGTGAAAGCTTCGTCCACACCAATGAATTGCATTGCACCCTCTGGCCCGGACCTGGGCCCATCCCATAGCTCTCTATCTGAATCTCTCTGTGGCACGAAAAGGGTTGCTTTGTGATCGGGCAGTTCCCTTCCAGGTATACTTTCCAATATAAGTGCACTATCTGGTTCTTGGAAGCCACACAAATATAAAAAATCAGTGTTCTGTCTGTAAGGATATGGTATTTCATCGGTCATGTATTTCTTGCCAGCTCCTAGAATAATAGCAACATGATTTTTGGCACTCCCATATATTGATCGACCAATGGCTGCCATGAGGTCCCTCCTTCTTGCGCTGTACTGTCCCCGTGATATGCCAGGTGTAATTTCATCCATTTTGAGAAGGTGTTGATGTGTGAAAGGCGTAGGTTGGCCTAAATATCTCTTTGGTATAAGTACTTTCTCTTTCCACATAAAAGCTGTAAATTCAGAGAGAAATTTTAGTTCATAACAAAATTCTTCAAATCATTCTCACTTATAATTAGAAGATGTTTTACAGCTCAATTTCTATACTGTGTGCAAATATCCAATCGTTCTCTTTTTAGGAATATCTCTGCGAATTGGAAATGATTACATCAGCCAGGCGCGTAGTGAGGAATTTGCCAAGGGAGGGAATTACTAGCGATATCATAAAAACATACAAACAAAATTTGCTCAAGAGGGTGCGGTCACCCCCTTTGCCCCCACCCCAACCCCCCCCCCCCCCCTTCGCTACGCGCCTGACCTCAGCTATATCTTTATCAGGAAATATAAAAGATAAAATAATTGTAACATTTTCTGTCCAAACTTGCCATAAAACTACTGCAGTAAACGAGCATACTGGCCGATTTTTATAGAAAGCAAACTCTAAAAGCTGCTATCTGATGGCCCACATATAAAATAATCACATAATTATCCAGGACATAGGGGTATTGAGTACATGAGCTAAAACCCATAGACAAGGCAATATGCAATTTCAGTTTTTCACCTGTGACAGAGAATGCTCTCGTAATGGGCATCAATCTGCTTTTCATGCCCACAGTCGACAAAGTGTTAATACACTGCATTTTCAAGTCTGGTTTGTCAGCTACCAGGGAGGAATGCGCTTTCGGTCGAGGACGTTACATCACTCAATGCTAGCCAAAAGTTTTCCTACGTAGGTAGAGAACTCTGAGCTAGCTATACAAATTACATACATGTGCATCCGAACCAGCCTGAAGTTATCATAACATTTCATCCCCTGAGTCAAATTCATCACCAGATTAAATACCGAAATTTATCATTAGGTTCAGAAAGATCCCTAGATTTAGAGCGATGAATCTGGGGATAGCTTCAAGTCGGTAAATTCGAAAGCGTGCAAAGGGTGCACTGTTGTAAACATTCACTGCAATATGTAAACATAAACTTCTTCACAGAAAGCAGCAACCACTGAAATATAACAGCTCGATTGTCACTGTGCAGTTTTGAATGCATGATGTTTTTACGCTGAGATTAAGTCTTCATGATCATAACACTAATAGTACTGTAAGTATCGGAATGGTTGTACCTTTTACAATTAAGGTTCGACATGGCTAATTCAGTCAAACCAATGTAGGCTAATAGGATGGTGACTTCGAAGTTCGCCCACTTAAGACTTAAAACACCCCAAAACTAAATCTTCTGGTATAAATCATTTGAAAATATACTTCATATGTACTACAGTAATACTACTACTAGGATGAACATCGAGTTGCCCAGACTCCAGAGGTCTTAACTTATCGTACTTCGTAGGCCTATGAAGTATGACAAAGTTATCTTAGTTAAGGCTAGGAAGTTATCCCTCAAGATGTCTGCTAGCATGTCCCTCAATGTGAAATTAAACGATTATGCAATTTTGAACAGCTAGGCCTGATGTTAAGCTAGACATAAGCATACAGTAACATGATAGGATAGGAAGGCTGTACTTTGTGAACATATCAACATTGCAGAAATGTTGACATAAATTAATGGGATCCTGAGATCTTACTGTGGCTGGTTGGAAATTTAGCATTTTTTTGATGAATTGTTTTGTTGCTGTTATAAAAAATGTATTTAGGCCGTTTAGATTGTACTTTCAACAGTACCTGTAGGCTAGGTCCTCAGTATTTGAGGAAATGGCATGAATAGCACAAATATTTAGTGATGGAATGATTGCCACAACAAGGAAATATTATGCGTTTATATTCCTGTCGTGTTAGATAAGTTGTATTTCCTCCCACTTCACTGAGATTTGACTAAATATGAAATTAACAATTCTTCTTAACTATGTCTTTATTAAAGCACATTGGCCCCAATGTACAGTTGAATTTGTCTCACCAAAGATGAAAATGAACAAACAACCAAACTTTCTTCGTCGCACCCAATGTACGATTATTTAGTTTGGTCAATATTTACAAAGTTGTAACAAGTTGCATCGCAGAATGCAGAAAATTCCTATCATCATATCCAAATATTGTCTTTTCTGTTTTTCTTTGCCTTATTAAATAGGCATGACAGGGAAGCTGTAAGCTTTTTTTTCTGTTGTCTAAAATATGCACTAAGCATTGTACAAGTGATTCCTGTAGTAATAAGGAAAAGTAAGGCATTTGTCTTGTGTACTTGTTTTTAATAAGTCATAATTTGATTCGCCAATATGTTACAAAATTAAATGTTGTTATATGTATACATGTTACCTTAAATTGTCACATAATAGGATGCTACATTTCTTGCAATTCAACATACAAATACAGAATGCTTATCTACACTGTCACATAAAACACATTTAATGCCAATGCTGTGACCAATACTGACCAGTGCCATACGTATATACATTATCAACAATTTTTGTCAACTTACTGTGCTATCAGAATGTTTAATACTAAGTTCTGCAAGTGTATAGCCCTGTTTAGTTCACAATGGGAAGTAGCATGGATTTCAAAGACTTAATTATCAGTATTGCAAGATCTAGTTTTTCCTTAAAATATTCAACAGCCACTGTATTGGACAGTTGCTATTGTCTATATATGCCAAGATCACATTCAGGAGAATCAAGGTAATCTGTAAAATGTTCATAAATTGGTCTCCATGTGGTGCTTGTCAGATCAGCCACATAAAGCATTAGCTTATTGCCAGTGATGAAGCTCAGATGATATAAATCTTAAATATTGTACAGACAGTACATAGGCCTATTACTAGATAACTATTACCAGACAACAGATTCTGCCCATGTCTATAAGACCAATCTCCAATTGAAGAAAAACTTAATTACATACACATTATTTGTAAAGGGACTGTCTTGAATTTAAAATTTAATTTCCTCCCATTTCCAGCTTCATAGCATTTCAAGATGGAGATTTTGTCAGATTCAAGTCTGAAGACTTTCAGTTCGGAAACTATATCACTCGATTCATCATGTGACAGTTCCAGTAAGTCAAATGGATCAATGTCACCACCCTACACCAGTGGAAGAGAGTTATCACCATCATCAACACCATCCAAGTCTGCTGCTTCATCTGAACATAGCAAAAGTGAAACAACCCCATCATACTCAACAAGTAGAACTTATACAGACTCTATTAGCCTTACATCTGGTGACAGTAATGATGGTACACAGGTACAGTGATGTCTGCATACTTTGCAAAATTTAATTGTTCAGCTTAAATGCAAATCACGAAATCAAACCATTCACTAAGTTTTGCTACCTTTTTGTCAAAGTGTTTTGAGCTGAGTTTTGGTAATTGCTAATTTAAATTGAAATTTACTACTGTGTAAAATACAATATCTGAGGTACAGTATCTTAATATATTTTCAAGTTTGTAATCTTTGAATAATGTATGTGAGTGGGCTGTTTGTTTCCCCCCAAAGCTATTGCATCATTGTATGCTACATTCATATTAACCAAAGTCAAATGAACAATACAGACAGACATGGCAAATAAAAAATAATTTGCTATGAAATTTCAATGTTTCTAGACTTTAATTAAAAATTACCCAAAGTTGCTGTCATCCTAGGACATTACATCGTAGATCAAGAATGCTGTATGTCTGATATCTCTTTACCCTTCTCCACAGGGAATTATTTCTCCTGAAAGTGATTTCATGAGGATGTGTCGCCAGAGACTCCAGACTGATAATCTGAGTAAATCAAGTGAATCAACTCATTCAGTTTCTTCCACAAGGAATTCACAGCAAATAGAGTTCTGCAACAGGTGTATTAAAACATTAAATTCCGATGAGAAGGAAGGTAAGCCAATTAACAATATTATTGTATTCATTAAACAGCTTCCACACAAACCTTTCTCATTAATTACTTGGTATGGGTATTTTAATGCGGTGAGTCACTGAATTGCGTAAACCCTTTTAATAATTTTATGGACAAAAAACACATTAAATTTGAATTCAATATTGTGCTTTGACCTAATCCAACTATCTCAACTTGTTTTACGTTGAGACCTTGTATGCTATTACACTGACTTATTATTCATGCAGAGTATTTCATGAAATGGAGCAAAACATTGTTTATAGTCATACATGTATACTCCTAGTTGGTTGTTTTAATAAAAAATATTGATTTGATTTCCTGGGTACAAATTCTTTGATGACCCAATGTTAAGTCCATAGTTTTTTAAATTTTACTGTTTTTCTCACTCCATCTTTTCTGTTAAATAGGACACAAACTGAGTCCAGAGGTACATGGTTCAAAGCCAGAGAGAGCTCATAATATCAATCCTGCCCTGATAGAGAGATTAAAGATGGAGAGGCTGCTTCATTCTATGAGAGAGGTTAGAAGATTACTACTAATTTACTTAGTACATAATATCATAAAAGCCCTATAAATCGATAGCACATTGTTTCAACTGTAAACTCCCTTAAACTCAAACACTTAAAGAGTTGGAAACAGTTCTGTTCTGTGTTTGCCAGGATGTTGGCCAGTTTGTACTTGTAATCCTAGACCTGAGAGAATAATAAAAGATAGGATTAAGACCATCACCATTGGCATCTATGAATTACCACATTGCTAACAATAGTGAAGGAGAGACAAACCTAACTAAAAAATTGGCATAAATATGACAGAGATCTTGAGGAACAACTCCCCCAAATTGCTAAGTAATTCTTGAATCGTTTGGGAGATTTCCTAGTTCAACAGTCGTTTGTGGGAGCTATCATTTCGTTAATCTGTGATGTCATTGAGCCGCTGTGATCTGAAATTTCTAAATTGCAGATGTGATCTGAAATTTCTACATTGCTCTGATGAAAACTGTAGAAACCTGGTTAGCATCCATGAATTGATAATGATGTGATCAGATGAATATTATGATATTATTAACTGCAAGCCAATTTTCCAATCTTTGAAACGTCTGTCCAATTTTTTGGTTTTGGATTATAGTGTGAAGTGTATTCCATTCAGTTGTGTTATACTATTTTCCCCCTTCATTTTTTAGGTCACAAGTATTCCAGACAAGCCTCCCCTTCAACATTGTCAAATTTGCAGGTATGTATCCACACCTCACAGTAAAGACCTGAACCTTTTACCCTTGTTTTTTGTTTTTTGTTTGTTTTTTGTCTATTGGTTTTTTTTAAGTGTTGTTGGCATCCAGAGTTATGCCTGGTAATGAACACTGGTCAAATATACACAGGTATGAACCCACATAACTTCATAATTCATATGCAGGTTTCTTCATGGATCGATTTGTCAAATGTATTTTAACTAAAAAACATAGTTGGTGGTATCATTTATCTCCAGCTATTGCATTTGAGTACATTTGGTTAACCGCAAGACCTCCAGGAGTAAGTCTGGTTGTTAGGGAGTGACAATAACTGTGTCCTGAGTTAGTCTTAATCTGAAATTAAAAGAATATGTTGTTGGTTGATTTATGAGAATTTATAACATTAACATTCAGGGTCTACACTGAGGATGACAGCATCATCATTAAATTTTGCCTTAAATGAGCATGTCAGAGATTTAGCATACTTTAAAGGTGAATATATGGAAAACCGGAATAGCTATAAAGACATAACTAGCACTCAAAGTTTGTCTTTCTGTTTTTGTTTTTCTTGAACTATAACATTTGTCCTGAAGTAATCTGCATGAATAGCTTTATGTAGTGGTTTATGCAATAGTTAATATTTCTTTGTTTCTTTTATAGGAGAATGCAAAGAGATGTCCATGAAAGAGGTTTTATACAAGATAAAGTGAGACATCTCAAAAACAAGCTCACTGAGGAGAAATATCAGAAGTACCTAACAGAAATGGTAAACTTACATCCAAAATGGAATCACAGCTAGCTAGCTTCAAGAATTATCCTAAACTTAGTTTCCAGAGTAGCTAACTTTGAGGATGACTGTTATCAACTAAGAATAGCATGTTTCTGGAATCACAAAGTAAAGGGCTAAAATTATTTTCAAGAAGAATATGAATGTAAACAAAAAAAAATACAAGAACAATATGAAAATACAATTATATAATGGAAAATAACAAGCAATCATCAGTTTCCAAAATCTTTGCATTTCACACATTTTATGCCTGTTGTGACAGTAATCATATTGGAATAATCTGTTTTTGAAAATCAAGAAAGAATTTCATGAGCAAATGGGATTTCATTAAGGTGAAACATTCACATAAATAACAATGCTTTTACAGACCATTATACTGATATGGATGTATGCTTATTTTCAGATTAGCATGAAATGCAATACAGTTGTAGGTGAACTTAACTATAATAATTAAGAAATTATTGAGAATAATTTCAGGGTATTTAAATTTTTTATGCAAATGAAAATGTTATGAGTGTCAGTTAGGTGGTAAAACTAGTTTTGATATCTTTCCTCTTCAAACAAACAGAAATCTGAAGTTAATTTAAGTCAATCTAAAACATTGTAATTTTCTCCTTGCCATTGTAGGACTCCATCAGTCAGATAGGAAGACTAGCTGCCAACTTACCAAAGGCCACTGACCCACCAGACGAAATCTGGAATAAACTGATGAAGAGATGACACTTGCAAAAAGCCAGAACGATTGAACGGTGGATTAATTAGCTTTCACACAGGACACAGTTCTGCAGTCAGTAAAAAGTTTCAGTGTACAGAAGGAAGGATAAACAATGGATTTGCAAACAGATATTGGTTATATGCCTTCCATATCTTTTGGTATTGGGTGCTGTTATTCAAACGTTTTGTCATCTTGTGTGTAATGAGCTATTTTAGCTAACTGTTAAATGCCTGGGGGACACTGCTTGAAAAACTGAATTCAGGGCTCAGTTCAAGTTTAATACATTTGTGATTGACAAGAGAACAGTGCAATCAACTTAATCACTTAAAGGTTAATCACTAAGAGGTTGTTTCCAAAAATGATGATGGTGATACAAAAGTGGTTACCAAGAGGCCTTCTAATTATTTTGCATTTATTAATATTATACCTTGATGCACATTTTCTAGTATTGTTTTCTTGTGTGATATGAAATATATTTATATATGTTCAAAAAATCTGTGCTTTGTATTGTTTCCTAATGTGTCATTTAGTATTAAGTACTAAGTATTAACTAGAGAAATAAACAGAACATGTATGAACAAAAGGAAACCATATTCAAATTGAAAGGAAATCATTATGGTCAGAATGTCAAACTTCCTTTGATAAATCCATCCATAGGGGAGGGGGACGCTCGGGAGTCTCTCATAAATCCTCTGGATGCTAACAATTGACAGTAAATCTTGCAGACTTTGCTGATAAATAGAATTGCTTTTTGGGGTTCACATAATCTCCCAAGCAATGTGGCTCATTTAGACAAATGAGAGTAGCTAGATTGCCACTGTATTTTCACTTTATTTATTAAAAGTGTCAGAACTATCAAAAACTTCACACATTTTTAAACATTTTGTAGAACCACTTAAATAAATAAATAAGAAGGACATAGTCAACGGAGAAATCAGGATATATGGTAACCCTTTTCCCACTGAAAAACAATTGTATAGGGGTGAGGATGGTACCTATTTTGCATCAGGTTCAGAAGATCAAAATCATTACAATACTTAGTTGGAATATCTCAAGTAAAACATATTAAAAAAAAGCATTAATATTAAGTTTAATCGACTGCTAGCTGATACTACTTTCAATGGTGTATAATTGGCAGTGGTGGAAGGTACATTCAATTTATGTTAATTCGAGGGATATCCTGGTGGCTGAATTTTATTGCTAAATAAAAATGCTAGAAAACAGTAGGCCAAGGCCACAATGTCATAGCATATATCATGGCAAAGATATGAATGTCAATTTGGTGATATTTTGCATGCATCTAGCAACAACAGAATGAATGATGTCATCATGGCAATTCGGCTGAAACGTTTCTCGATTTCTTGTAGAAGTTTAATTTACCTATTCACAGAGGAAAACAATATTTTTACAAAAAAAGTTGCTGTTTGACAAATTTTAAATTAAGAGTGCTTTGGCAGCTATGCAAACATTCCAAATATATCTGGTTTAAAGGATAAATCAACAAATTGATGATTTAAAAAAACAAAAAACCTTTGAAGAAAATTGGAATATTTTTCTTTTCTAACTGAGAGTCACACTGTCTGTAACCATAATATCCATGTTACACTACCTGTGTATGTTACAGATTAGTAGTATTGACCACAATTGGATACACACACAATTTGTCCTTTAGTTCAATGTTTTTGTTATCAGTCCTTTGATCCCAACACTAATTACACGTTCCTTTTTGCAGTGATTCACAGTGATACAACTCATACTAGTATTACTGGTTGCACCTAGGTATTTACAATATTTGACAGGGAGAACCTTGCAAAACTTTGACTTGCTAAGAATTAGAGGTCTAAGTTCAATGAACTCTCCTAATACAATAACAATGGTGTCCTGGTTGGAACCTGGATAGTCATTTGGCCTGCCATAGAAGCGAATGTTGTGATTGCGCAATTCACTTGTTACAGGAACAAAGTCTAGAACCGTAGTTTCGTATCCACAGAATGTTATTATTTCAACGGTTGGCGTTGTAAGAAATCAGTATTTCGAACATGTGTGTATAATTTAACGGGTCTTAAGGACCTGTTTTTACATTATTTACGGCATAAGTGAGATAACTTAATAATGACGCGCGTGATCTTAAAATTTACGAACCATACCACCGTTAAACTAACTCAAACTTAGGTTAGACTAGAGCACGTCAGTACTCCATAGGCATGATGTTAGGCCTAGGCTATTTTGTCTTGGTTTGAAGTCAAGCCTCAAGGTACTGTAGGGCCTACATAAAATACAGGTAGACCTTGACATCTAGGCATAGGCGTAAATACCAATGGCTGAAGACACAGTAACATTAGCTTTTTGTATTGCAAGAAACCCTGATTATCCGAACTGGTAGGGACCGAAGGTAGTTCGGATAATCAAGAAAGTTTGGATAATATAGCAGTTTCATCAAATAAGACACCCATATAGGCCTAATGCGATATTATGGCTTCTACGTAAATGATTGTATATACAGGTATTATTCTGAATGTTTATAAATTGGTTATTTGACGATCTTGTGTTCAGAAATAAATATATAAACTAGCATTTGTTTTTAAGTTCTAATCAGTGTTAAGTAACGTCAAATTGGCTGATCAGTTCCCTGTTCATCATTGTTTAATTCAATGAGTTAATTTGTCATAAATGTCCTTGTCACAATTGCGGATTTAGGGGATTTCTGAAAATTAACAAATCTAAAAGTGATGCAAACACTGCAACGTAAATAATCCTGGCATTGTAACAAAGTGTGAAGATCTTAATCTGTAATTGCTACTCATACAGTATGCCTTTGTACATTTTCATCAAAAGCTTTTGCTGCAGCTAGAATTTCAACTGGTGTATTTGTGGGGAGTAGAAAGGAGTCAATTGCTCATATGTCCGTAATAAATGGAATTGTAGGTGTCATGTATAAATTAAATCATTTATTCCAAATAATATTCTACAGCGTACTCTCTATTTATAAAGCCTTAATAATTCCTCATCTTCATTATTGTGCTATATCCTGGGTGAAGTCTTCTCCCAATAATGTAAACTCCCTCTTTCTCCTACAAAAAAGAGCTGTAAGAATAATTTGAAATGCATCTTATCATGATCATACCTTCCATTTATTTAGTGAGCTTAAGTTACTGACAATTTTTGACATTTATCATTATCAGTTGGGTATTTTTATGTTCAAGTGGCGGGAATGCTTGCTTTCAACAAAGTTTTCATCTTTTTTCACTCCTACTAATACAATTCATGACCATCATACCAGACAACAGTCAAATCTATTTTAAGAACATATACTGTATTCAGCAACTTCATAACTAACTGTTAGATACACTGGTCCTAGGTTTTGGAATACCCTAGATACCCAGGTCAATAGTTCAAAATCACTATTACTTTTTAAAAAAACAACTAAAATGGCCTTTATTAAATAAGCATGTGTAAAGTTTCTAGTTTCTTTTCCTATGTTTACATGTTTTTTGGTGGGGGTCGGGGGGGGGGGGGTTGTGTGTGTTTTTTGTTGGTGGCCTGGCCTCGATAAGCTCTGCTTCTGCCAGGTCTCCCCACACTTCACATCATTTGTATATATCAATTGTTTGATTCCTATGGAATGTATAATTTGTATTGTATATTCAAATGTTATATGTTCACTTTGTTTATGTTATGGTGAAGTGGAAATCAATAGTTTTCAATTTCAAACAAGCGCTAGCCTAATGGACGTTTATTGTTGTGAATATTGATACAATCAGACGTTTATATAATTGTTGGTAATCTATTCGATATATAAGGCAGTAGAAGAATGAAGGGTTCTGCTGTTTATGGTTATGTGGTCATCATTATAAAATTGTAGTCATATTGTATATATCATGTATGTTTGACATACAAATTAGTATTGGGTAACATTCAAGGTTATAGAATAAATTTGTCTCTGTTACAATTGCATGCCACCACACATTTACTGAAATGTGTTTCTAATTTACATACCTGTGTACTATATAACACACAAATGCCTATGAGGGCAACATATATGTGTCGGGATCTACCCAGTTACTTGATGCCTAGTTTGTCAAGGTTAAAAGTCAGAATAGAATACAGACTTTCTGCAAGATTTAACCAATTATAAAGTTTGAAGAGAAAATATTGAGGGTTATTTACATTGGCCATCAGTAGCCAAGTTATATCATATGAAATGTTGTAAATTTGAGGTGTCTTGTTTGGCATAAGACTACTTTGTTATATGTAAATTAGGTACTGGTCATCTGTTGAAGTGACTATGATGAGTCTTATATTTCTTCTTCAATGGATATTTAAAACTTGATTAAGTTGAACTTGATCCCCAAAGTGGATTGAAACTTGCACAATAGAGAAGAGAACATTGAACATGAAACCAGACAGTATTAATCCATTGTCCAAACCAATGGCTTAGTACTGGATAAGTAACTTTCCCATACTTCTCGGTTGAATATAACGTCTTTTCTAAAAAGTTTGCAGTTTGATTAAAAAAATTAGAAACACAGAGAGTACTTCTTGTTTACTATTTTGACAGAACAATGGAACTTGATGATTCCCCAAGTGAAGGTGAAGATGAGCAGTTACTTGATGTTTCGGGTCTTGGTGTCGCTACATGGCAACGAGGAGATCATCGAAGATGGGGTGGTAGGCATTATTGAAGGTTTTATAAATATTTATTTATTTATTTCTTCAGTCTATCACTTTAAGATCAATTGAACTTGAAAGTTAACAAAAGTTAAAATCATAGTCTTGGTGGATTAAATCCAGTTCGTTAGATTCATTCCACTATATAAGTCAGATTGACAGAAGAAACAGATCTATCATGAAGCCCGTTGGATGGATCTACACAAGTCTAGATCAGCCACCCTCAAACTTTAAGGCTCACGACCTAGGAACTTCCATGAATATTGGGGGCAAAACCCACCAGACCCCACCCCATAGAATGGATGTTTTGAACTCATGAAAGCTAGCTTGGTTTATAGATACTAAGTTCAGAAAAACTATAGGTAAGTTTCCCCAATGTTTGGAAAACTCCTGGGACCCTCAAGAAGAAATCTTTGTGACCTTATTTTTGGTCACTTTTTATAGTTTGTGGACCATCGGTCTCAATTGTTGGTGACTTGGTAGGAAGTATCACAGTACTATGCTGAAGCAATGTGAAGGACTTAACAGAAGGTTTAACAGTAGATAACTTTTTGAAAAGAACAAAGTGTTTATATTACTGTTTCTCATCAGGCACCAATCGTAAAGAGAGCACCGGAGCATTTCAGGACATTTTATCCGTGGACTCTACCTCTCAGTACGATGATTTTCACACCATTGACTGGGTGAGAGACGTACAGAAATACCGTAACCAGAGGAAGGAGATCTTGAAGAAGAGGCATGACTCCTTGAGAAACAAGATATATTTTTACCTGTATAGTGGAGCTGGTTGGATCGTCATCTCCTTGGTGGGACTCGCAACTGGTAAAGAAGCTATGTAAAACAATCAGAGAAAAAATCGAACAAAAGTATTCCTCCCTAGCAAGAAAGGCTAGCATTTTGAACATTTTCCTTTCCAATCTTTGTCCCCTTTCTTTTCTTAGAAGTTTATGAGTAATGTGCCCTTAAATTTGTTAAACATTATGTGTCACCAATTTCTTTTATGGTAATTAAAAATCGATAACTGAATTGTCTTGCATAACTGATATTGTCTCGCACCTTTACGTCGAAGTGAGGAGAAGAAACTGTGCCTGCAAAGCTGCAGTAGTTCTCCTGACCATAACTGTATCAGGAATATTATTCTAAACGTTTTTATTTTGTACAAGTTTGGTCATTGTAAATTCAAAGCAAACTTGGCATTTGGTCGCCACAACAGTCTGCAAAGCAGAGGTAAAGAACAACTGAGCTGAGTTGGAACTTGTGGCACAGAATGCAAAGAGGCTTCAGTTTTTCAGTATGTTGTAAGGTGATTTTTGGTTTACTTCTTCAAATCAAAGTCACCTATCCCACTGCCCTCTGAAGTTTGTGTGGTCCCCCCCCCCCCCGCCACTCACCGGCATAGCATACCCTCCAGATTTAATCCTCTGGTGTTGTCTTTGGCCACAGGGATAAGTTTAATGTGAGTTGCTTCAATCTGTTTCAGGTCTTTGTGCCGGTATCATCGATATTGGTGCTAGTTGGCTGAGCGATGTGAAACTAGGAATCTGTGCCAATGCATTTTGGTTAAACCAGGAGGAGTGTTGCTGGTTTCAAAATAACACAGCCTTTGGCGAGGAAGGCTGCAGCGAATGGTATACCTGGTCCGAAATATTCCGTGACAAATCCATCAATGCTGGAAGCTACATAATCAATTACATCTGTTTTGTGTTACTCTCCGTTTCCATGGCATCGCTTGCAGTGTTGTTTGTGAGGGCCTTTGCACCTTATGCCAGTGGATCTGGTATCCCTGAAGTAAGGCTTAAAAATAAAACCCATTCTTACATTTTCCTTCATTGATATAGTTTCAACAATATTGAGCAGCTGTTTGAGGTTATCACTAAACTTATCCTTGCAAACAAATACAAGGGCACAAAATACATACTAAATACAGTGACTAGATTGTTGTATCTCAAGAAAGTTATTTGTCAAACCAAATATGAACACAAAGACTCGATTGGTAGCACTCTCAGATCAGATAGGCCAGTTTTATTTTAAAACCCTATAAAAACCAATGGAACAGTCTGGTGTACCTTATATTGGTCTCCTGACATTGTAAACTTTTTTTGTTTCTTTTTTTTTAAATTAAAATATTGAAAGATATAAGAAACTTTGTTGTTGTTAGAATGTGATTAGAACATGTCCAAGATCTACTCTCTACAAACATTACATGACTCATTTTAATTTGAATATTTTTGATAGATAAAGACCATTCTTAGTGGTTTCATCATAAGAGGTTACTTTGGCGTTTGGACTCTGATTACAAAGTCGGTCACTATGGTACTTGCTGTGGCTGCTGGTCTCAGTCTGGGTAAAGAAGGCCCATTGGTCCATGTGGCTTGTTGCTGTGGTAATCTCTTTGCATATCTGTTTCCAAAGTATCATTTGAATGAAGCTAAAAAACGAGAGGTGAGTCAATCAGGTGTGCAGCATGTGGGTTTTACATGGGTTCTATGCTTGTATCATTGTGAATGGTTCACCATAATTAATTTTTACATGGGTTTCCATTGGTACCATCATGAGTGTTCACCTCAGTCAGTTTTATATTGGGTAATATGTTCATGCCATTTATGAGGCAACAAAATGCCAATATATTTTGAGAAAATGTAAGAGAGAACTAGTATCGAAAGCCAAATTCAAACTCACAACTATTTACACCTACATATCAGATGATTCAAATAATTTAATAGATAGTCGAACCTTGACGTACCTCAATCATTAATTAGTCTTTTTTTCACTTTGTTTTATTAATTTATGTAAAAAACAAAGGCAGATGAAGTTCATTATGAAAAGTAGTACACAGTGCATTCAGGAAGAATATGAAACAAGTGAAAAGGACAAATATTGTTCGAAAAAATAACACAAAGAAACGCAGAGGAAAATTGCATCAAGCCGTGTGAATTTGTCTCTGTTTTTTTATCCCACTTTCAGATTCTATCCGCTGCGTCTGCTGCGGGAGTTTCTGTGGCATTTGGAGCCCCAATAGGTGGAGTCTTGTTCAGCTTAGAGGAGGTGAGTTTAATATTTCAAGTTCCATTCAATATCAAGAAAAGATGTAGATTCAATATGTAAAAGCTTCAGCACAGTGTGACATATCAATAGACTTGTCCTCATAACAATTTTGTTCCTGAAAATACAGCAGAGCAGGTTGTCTGACGATGAACTCTGATAACAGGCGAAAAATGATGTGATCTGTCGTTTATTACGCTTGATTCTCTTTTGTTTACATTCCAGGTGAGCTACTACTTTCCTCTTAAAACCCTTTGGCGGTCCTTCTTTTGTGCCTTGGTAGCAGCTTCCATTCTCCGATGGATCAACCCATTCGGTACGGATCACTTGGTGATGTTCTACGTGGAATATGACACACCGTGGTCTTTCTATGAACTAATTCCGTTTGCCGTCCTGGGAGTTTTAGGGGTACGTACACGCTAAAATAATCATCAGTCAACATCTCAAAGTTAAGATGTTGCTATGAAATAAAAACATTTTGCAAGTTTTGTTTTCATTCAATGTTTAGTTGTTCTTGTCTTTTTTTAATCAGTTGGTTTTAGACCTTAATGAGAGAGTTTGGCTGCCAGGGCTACAGAATCTCTGCTGAGATGTTTACTTCTCACTTTGATTAATTTACAGTATTTGTCTCATTATTTTTGGTACTGTTAAATGCAGAAAAACATGAATACTTTTTGTTTCTAAAAACAAACAATTATTGATTGCCAAATTTCTGTCAACTACTTTGACAGAAAAGGGTAAAGGGTTTTGTACAAAATGCAATGTCTTAAGGACCAACTTAAATGATAAAAATTAACAATTTTCACACGGTTTGTGTTCTGGTCTTCCAATCATGGCAAGTTATTTACATGATCATATCTCACATGAAAGACTTTGTGATATGTGATATATGATATGTCACATGAAGTACTTAGTGAAATTGATATATTTTTTGAAAACAAATTAAGGTGAATTTAGGTGTATATTTTCTATTTTTCTTTCAGGGTTTGTATGGCGCCATGTTTATCAAACTCAATCTTTGGTGGTGCAGATACAGAAAAAACTCAAACCTCAAGAGATATCCAGTACTAGAGGTTGGCAATTAGTTGTATCTACTTTATTCCTTCAGTACATTTACTGTGCTATGCCCCCCCTCCCCCCCCCCCCAGACACACACACACACACTGGACCTTTCTACTGATGTTGTAGTTCAATACACATTGGTTTTGTCTTACTCTAGATCTTAAATAGTTTTATTGTATTTTTATATTTATTTATTTTTATTTGTTTATTTATTTAAAGACCTTGGGTTTATTGTAATGTAGACCTACAATATGGTATTTCAAGTTGTCAGATCTGCCAGCTCTCACAAATAAAACAAATACAAATAGTACATGTTTTCAGACGACAGAGAGTTTTATTCTTGTGAACTTGAGGGAGTTTTGTGGTCAGTGGATAAGAGAATGGACTGGAGTCCTGGCTAGATCATAACATTGTGTCCTTGGGCAATTAGGCACTTAATTAATCTCCATTGCCGGTATTCATATGGTGTATACAATGGGAACCTGAAGGGTAACTGGTTACTATAGTATGTGTGCACCAGCTTGTGGCTGCACACCATAGGATGTCCTCTATACCAGGGGAAGTGTAGTTGTGACCCACCATGGTGCACTGAGAGCGACTGCTTGGATTGTACATACTTCAGTGTGTGGGTGTGACAAGTTACCAATGACCAGGTGTTAAGTATTATAAAGGCAGGTAAGAAGGCCTTGGCCTTGATAACAAGATTAATTTTCATTTCTGTCCTGTTTTGTCTTATGTTTGTTTAAGGTTGTGATCCTTGCATTAATTACTGCAATCGTCAGTTACCCGAATCCCTACACTAGACAGAACTCCAGCCGTCTTATAGCTAATTTATTCAAGGAATGCGGACCAGAGGATGACACAGACTTGTGGTAAGTTGTAATCTTGTTAAAAGGAAAATTAGAAAATTATCTGAACTTAAACGAAAGTGAAGGAAAGAAATTGAATTCTCAATACTTGAAAGTAGGTTAATACATTATTCAGCGAGGTAGTTCTCAGAATGCTTGTTTGCTTCTTGTGTATGAATAACAATGGCTAGCAATAGATTGCCCTAACATTTGTTGTTTTGACACTTTTCCTGAAACAACTTATCAGTCATCTTCAATTTCTTCTGCTGACCTCAAAACCAATGGAAGCCCATCAGTGTCTTGTTCCCCCTGCAACATGGAATCTGGTTTATTAGTGGATGTCAAAGGTCACATCAATCCTGTCAAATGTGAGATACTTATCGACACCTAGCATGCCTTTGTGGTAACATCCTCAATATAAATTCTCCATTGACATGCACACTGTATTGTCAAACTAATGTGGTCTCTAAAGCCTTGTAAGAGGTTCTCACTGGGAGTAAAAAGCTACCCCCTCACTGGATAGCTGACACATCGCCCATTCGATCGTGTTATCTTAAATATTCTGTATCATGATCATGTAGATTTTTAGCAACAAGAGTTCAACTTTTGCATTTTTTTTTGCATACAAACCTCTTTGCTTACCAGTAATCAACTTTCCTACATTGCTCTAAAAAGGCCTAAGGTAGTCTAAAACTGCTTCATTTTCCCAAAATCTTCATACCTTATGTAGCTTCCATTTGTGCACGTTGACATTTAAGCCACAAAAAAACAAATCTTGTTTGATAACATTGGAAAAGATGTTTTCCTATTGTTATTAAGCACTTTTCCTGAAGGAGAACATTGGGTGTTGATATAGACACTATATGGAGTATGCCACCTCATATCGGTGGGGATCGGGTAGGGAGATTCAACTTTTTGTCAGAATTCTTATGAAGCAAGCAGTGTACCTGAGCATAAAGTCATATAGGTTAAGAATTGGAGGCATTACTTCAATACATTTTGTAATTTGAACTTGTGAAAACTCAAAAGAAACTCCATTAAACTTGTAAAGTTACACTTCATCCTTTTACAACAGACAACAATGTAAACAATGAAAACAGACAAGAGTGTATATGATAGCAAAATGATAAAGCAAAAGGGGAACAAGATAGAGAGATGCACTGGAATTCCATGTAGTTCTTAATGAAGCAAAAGTTTTAGGTATGACTATGAACTTTTGCATTTTTTCTTTTTCATGCAAATCTTTTTCAGCGATTACCAAAGAAATTTTACAAGAGTAGACCAAAGCATTTATCCGTCTGCTGCAGCACGGCCTGGTCTGAAGAACGCTCTGTGGCAGCTCTCCTTCGCTCTGGTTGTTAAAGCAGCACTTACAGTGTTTACCTTTGGAATTAAAGTAAGACACTGTATACTTTTCATGTGTTCATTTCCATCCATCTATGCAATGGTATTATAGTAATTAAGGATCATCACTTTGATTTATGATAAATATGTTCTCTGCCTTAACATTTGTTACTGATGTAACTAATAACTTATTAATGTTGGTGGGATCACATATTGATATGTACAATGCCATGGTTCATTTATCAATTTCGTTTCTATCTTGCAATGTGGAGGGTATTTATGTTAGTCAAAGTCTCATTATAATGCATTTTGTACCTTATGTCAGTCTTGCAAAATCTTGATTTCATTTCGTTTTCATTTATTTGTTTCCACATTCAAAATATATTACACAATAATAGAAGAAAATGTATGTGACAAGTGGAGGAGGTCTGAGAAAGCCGAGGCTCTTACAAGGCAGACCCCCCGTACAAAGACAATAAGAAAAGAAAAAAAATACTGAACAATGCATGTAATAAAACAAAGGTTGCACACATAAATAAACCATGTAACTGTACTAACGTTTGAAAGATAACATCATTCAATTTAAAGAATTACCATAAAGATATTTCATTGTTCATTTGGGATCTTGGAAGGGTGAGGTAATTTGTAGCTGCTCCCTTGATAGTTTCTGCTAGTATTAATTCTTTATATTCAGGTTCCTGCCGGTTTGTTTATACCAACGATAGCTGTCGGTGCCATAGCCGGTAGGATAATTGGTGTCTCTATGGAACAAATGGCTTTGTAAGTTGAATGCAAATGAAGCATTTTAGCTTATAATATAATCACAGGCAGGCAGACAGGCAGTGACAATATGGAAGTGTATTCTTTGTTTCAATGCTAACAATTCTTGGGATATAAGTGAAAATAAAGAGAAAACTAAGGTGATATACTTTATGATTAACCCCTCAGTTATGGCATTTGCTGGTAATCAGTGAGATTCACGGTATAAAATACACTGTGAACTTAGAGGCAAATACTATGATTCCATTTGACTATGTTGTTTGTCTTGTAGCATCTAACAATGTACAATGCATATGATCTCTTTGAATAGGGAATCAGGCTCTGAAAATATAGTCTTAAACAATTTATCCTCTGAACTATTGTGCCACTGCATCACACTCCCAGGTAATCAAAACACACACAATCCTTACTATAGGTTTGATACAATAGAAGAATAGATAGTTGCGCAGTACAAAGCCAAGGAGAGAGAGAGTGAAGCAGCCCAATTTGTTGCATCCTGTAGTCTGACAGGAGTATACAGAATGGCTGTAAGGTCAAAAAATGGATTGACTTTGAAATGTACTATTATGATGAATATTATTGCGTCTCTTAAGCTCAACACACATTTAGCCTCCCTCAGATATTCCGTTCTTACTTGAAGTAACAGTGTTGTAATAAAGAGATTATATGTTAAGACTTGTCTGTCTGACCTGTACAACAATGATGACAAAGTGTTTGGTAAGGGGAGATATTGTGCGAAATACACTGCTCTTTATTGCATCTTAACTGAGATATTGGTAGCTTTTTGGTTTCAAACAAACCGTCAACTATTGACTCCCTAGTTATGAATACAGTCAATTTGTTTCACTTATTGATTCATTTCTCTTGTAACAACAGCAATCACCCAGCGTGGTTTATCTTCAGATCTTGTAGTGCTACAGGTAAATGTATCACTGCTGGTCTCTATGCTATGGTGGGAGCAGCAGCCTGTCTTGGAGGAGTGACCAGAATGACAGGTCAGTGGAAAAGATTTAATACAGCAGAGACTACAATGTAAAGAACCCATACATTTTGTGTACTTCATTCCCCCCCCCCCCCCACCTCACCCCCATTACCAATTCCTATGATTGGATCCTAGAAAAATGGTCAAAACTCTTGTGCCACATGATCATTGTTTCCTTCGTGATTTTCTGTTATCCCTGTCGTAATGATAATAGCTAGCACTCTGTAAACACAGGCTGGTTGGTTTACTATAACAATTAATATCATTACTATATATACTACACTTACATCATCAGTTAGCTCACACATATCGACGGGACCTTTGTTTACAAATGAGATGTTCATGTCCTTATACTAGTGGTGCTTAATTATCCGATTGAGTTTACTCAGCTGCTCTTAATTGAGTGAATAAGGGTCTTTCAGAATCACTGAATGTGGAAGTACACAAAACGCAGTCCCTCTTAACATAATATTGCTGCAATCTGTAGTGTTGTGAACATGATTTTGTTAAAGAGTTGCTGCTTGTTACCTTTACAGCTTGAAAGGAGGTAGTTATTGAAAGTTTAGGGTTTCATTACATTTAGGGATAAATCAATTAAAACTTGTGAGCAAGATTAACTTATGTTGAATGATTCAAATCCCATTCCAGTTCCTTTAAAGTTATTGCTTTCAATTAGTCAATAGAATCTCATTAGCTATTACTCATATCTCTATGTAAAAATGTACTTTTCTCTGAATATATCTCCCAAGTTGCTTTGAAATCGGATCACGTCAAGCTATTTAGGTCAGTTGCCGGTGCACAAAACCATATCCTGAGTTTGTTGGCTTCATTGCTCTTTCAGCCAAACATATTTGTGCACTGTGAACATACCATGTCAAAAGTAGGATGCATACGACATGACCTTTTGTGCTCTTTAGTTTCACGCAGCAGACACATATTGTCTGACTTGATTGGTCATTGGTTGCTGCATTTTCTTCATTTTTTTTCTTTTGTGTTTTTGACGCTGTGCCTAACTTTGCTTTTCCACTCACGATTCTCCCTCCAGTATCTCTGGTTGTGATAATGTTTGAGCTGACTGGTGGACTAGTTTATATCGTCCCTTTGATGGTTGCCGTGGTGATAAGTAAATGGGTTGGAGATGCCTTCACCAAGGGAGGAATGTATCCTTTATAATTATTGATGTTAACTGGTGGTGAAATATTCCATACCTCAATGATCCAATTGAGTTACACACTATATCATCATATTAATGAGAACTGCCAACACTCATAGAGGGTTTCACATTATGATCCTCTCAGGTTGGCAGACATGTTGACCCTTAATGGCATCTTCAAATTTGAGCATTATTTCACATTTAGTGGCATTTTTCCAGCATATTCAAATTTCTTGACATGCGAGAATTTTTCTTAAGTGGGTTACTAACTTTGGAGAAGACATTTCTGGAAGTGAATTTTTTACAAAACCAAACAAACATAGTTTTCTACAGCTGACTGTTTATCATTAACTCTTTATTACTCAATGTTCATTACATTTTGTTGTATGTGCATTATTGCAGATATTTGACGGTAATTTACAGTTCAAGGAAAAAGGTTTTCTAACTTGTTTTCCTTAAGTTTTGCATCAGTTACGACAGTCACATAGAGTTGAATGATTACCCATTCCTGGACAGTAAGAGAGACTTTATCCATAACACCTTAGCTTCAGATGTCATGAGACCCAGGTCAGAGGTTAAAGATTATTTCATGCTCGTATATGTTAATATGGCCAATTGATTTACATATCTATTAACGTATAGTCAGTGTGTCGCAGTGAACCTATGGTCTTAAGATTTTGAGGCTACATGAGAGCCCATAACTATTGTATGTAATTACCACGACAGGCAAGAGGAAGTCAAGGGACCTACGGTTTGGGCCCCCGCATTTCAAGTAGGGGGCTCAGTAAAATCAGGAGAGTGTCGTAAATATATAATACAAAGAATTTTTAATTTCATTTTCAACATGAATTCTGTATGAATGAAGAATGCCAAAAGGTGACATACTTTTTCTCAGGTCCCAACCTGACCTTCAACGCCTCTGGTATATACATAGGCGGTGGCTTGGAAAACAATTACTTGTTTGCAGGCATTATGATGAGGTATAATAATCATGATAGCATGCCCTTCTCACAATTAAGGAAAATTTTTAAAATTTTATAATGGGTTCCTGGAAATGATTTTCCTCATATCAGTGCCCTGTTAATTTTTAAGTTGTTATTATTTGTAATCACAGGAGAGGAATGCCAGAACTTGCTGTTGTTACACAAGATAACATGACCATGGAAGATATCGGTAAGTTACTAGTCTAGATTGACTCAGCCTAACATGACGTGAATCAGCCCAATCTAGCTTTACTCAGTCAAATCTGTCTTGACTCAGCCTATGATCTATCCTTGGCTCTGGCAAATATTAGAGCTTATACCTGATCCTTCCATTCAGACAAGGAATTTTAAGCCCTGGCCCCATATGCCAAATTATAGTCAAAGAAAATGAGAAGTGTTAAATGCTCTTCTTCCTCCTCAAGGAATTGTCCCATCATGTCAAGATGAAGAAAAAGCCAGGATTTCATAACTGTTATTATTGTCTACTTCACTGACCATCCCTCCCAGTTTACTTGACTTATAAACTATAAGAATGGACTTCTCGCCTTCCAGGATACTTGATTTGACTAGTAATATCTCCCTCCTCTCCCCTCCCTCCAATCCCAAAAAGTATTGGCCTGCCTCCTCCCATCTCAGGATACTTGAATTGATAAACTATAAAAGTTGCCTCCTCCTTCTTCCAGAATACTTAGTTTTAATTATAATCACCAAGTCCCCAGGGACTAATTTATCATGTATTGCATTGCAAAATGCCATTCAAAATTGACAAATTGCATTTCAAGTACAAAGATGTGTAGCAGGTTTTATACACAGTAACCGTTGTATGAGGCTTATAGCCTTCGAAAATGCACTTCTAACATTTGAACACTAAATTATGCCCTGGTCCCATTCCCTCCATCTGGCAGAATACTTGCTTTGAAAAAATATTGGCTGCAATCTCCGATCATTTTGCATGTGAAACTTTTGCAGCATTTTGTTTTATTCACACCAATGTTTGTTTATAGATCTGGTTTATGTCATTAGAGAATATAGAAAGTGAAGTTACATCTTTGGCTTTTAAACTGCAATCTTTGAAAATTAGTACTTCTAGGTAAATTTACTGTGGGTTTGAGATGACACTTCTCTTAAGACTATTATTATTTTTTTTTTTAAATGCAAATGTACTCCTTTAAGTCATTATTAATTTCATCAGATTTTGTTAATTATATTTGCTTTTGTTGTATACACACTGTCAATGAATAAATTATTGTAGAAAACAATGTTCTATTTCGAATGTTTATTCAACAGAGATACTGCTGTCAGAAACTACATTTAATGCTTTTCCTGTTGTCGTCAGTAAGGAGAGTAAGAGGCTGGTTGGATTAGTTTACAGAAAGGAACTAGCACAGGCTTTGAGTGAGCATTTTTAGTTGACAATCAATTGAATTCAATTTACTTTGTTAGTTATTTTAGAGATATGCAATTATCCTATGCACTCAAGTTGGTGGTTCGTGTATATGCGTGTGTAATGCCCTAGCTTGTAAACAGGATATCCAAGAAGGTGCCATATGTCATACTTGGTATGCAGGTCACCCATAATTTAGTGTACAAGGTCCCATGTGTATCTGATGAAGGTCAAAGGTCAGCAGAGGTCAAATTATGAATCTTAAAGCTTTATATCTCATGAATGGTAACTTGGAGAAAGTTTGTATGTACATCATATATTTATCTTTTAAGGTGTGACATGGCTTTAGTTGTTGGTGAAAGTCAAAGGCCATTTAAGGTCAAACCCTACAAACCTTGTAAAATGTATCTTGTTGACAAATGTCATACTTAGCATGTAGTGTTAGCATAGTGAGTACAAGACCCCTATTGTTTCTAGCAGGGATCAAAGGCCAGAAATGGTTAAAGTCTGTCAATTTAAATAACGTCATATCACAAGAGTCTTTGAGTTGGACAAAGTTTGTATTGAATTGATGGATTCTGTTGATTATGTGCAATGAGTCAACTAATAAAGACATTAGACTGTATTGTCATGAAATATTTGTACCCAAACCGGTTACCAGGTTGCTGAAACCCATGTGTAGCGCTACTTTGAGAAATTCAGTTTTCCCAAATAGTGCAAGTGACCCCCGCTGGGAGGATCATTACAGCTGTGGTTATGAGTTGTGCGGTTGAATGTATAGCTAGAAGATCCAGGATTAAATGCAGTTGACTGAGTTAAGCATTATGGGCATATGTAAAGCCATCTTGGCATTAATACTAGACACATGATGGTTGTGTTATGAATCAATAAATTAGTTTATTCACACCCCCCTGTAATTTTGACTTCTCATGTAGATCTAGAAATATGTAGATGTAGAAATAAGAATCTCGTGGAGTGGCATCAGTAGCTAGTGTGGCTCTGAATCTTTTTCATACTCATTTACATTCATTTATTCATTCATATATTCCATTTAATTTTAAATATTTCCTGTGGTTAGGGAAATCTCGGAATAAGTATGATGCGGTCAGCCAGTCCAAAGTGTACTTCACCAACGACGTGCCTCTGTACCCAGCGCCGGACGCCCCAACCTCAATCAATCTCTTATATGTAGTTGACCAGGTAATACAGTGTTCTGAACTTTTGAATTATCCTGACAAGATATAAATGTGTGGCAACCTCGAACACAAATGAAAGAATAGTAGGACACGCCATGTGAACTCTTACTGTTTATTTACGAACAAAACAATGGCAAATGCAACAGACATCCCACTAGGTGCATGTACCTATGCAAAGTGGCATCAGAATATTGTAAAACCCCCTCATTCAATGGTGGGTGGGAGGGCAAGGGGAGGTGGGAGGGCAAGGGGAGGTGGTAGGGGGGTTGTGGGGAATGGTGTTCTCAGTGTCATACAGGGTTGGTAGTAAAACAATTGATTTTGCCCGGACTCTGGCAATGTTCTTTGATTAATACAGAGTTGGTAGTACAGTGATTGGACTTTCTGATGCTATTGCTACAAAGTGTATAGATCTGAACTTGCTCTTGTTTCAGATGATGTGCTCCATTATGGGGGGCAATTTTTCAGACTTTCTACACCACATAAACTTATCATGTCACCTTTTGTTCTTTAACACAGAGCCCATTTCAAGTTACAAACCAGACTCCTGCTAGCACAGTGGTAGAAATCTTTAGGAAACTTGGTCTGAGAACATGTCTGGTTACTCAAAATGGGTAAGAATTCCCAGGATTATGACACTACACATTGCCTAGGAAATATAATTATACTGAGCTATGGGGGACTAGTTGGTTTAGATCAAGAAATGATTGTGATACAGAATCAGATTAATATAGAAACAGGGATGGTGGGATCTTGGGAAGAGGTGAGGGGGAAGGGGCTGGGGAATCAGGAATGCCACCAATCGCTTCCAGTGGACACATGAGGGAGTCACCGGCATCAGCTAGAAGCATGGAAAGAGAAGCAGCCTCATAGAAGGGACAAAATAATGGTACCATCTTCATCTGGGTGACAGTCAAACAACCAACATCATCTCATGCCATGAAGTAAAGGAAGGGTACCAGTAGCCTGTAGGGGGTATGAGAAGGGCACACTCGCATTTTTAAGATTCCCTTTTCTCACCTACATATTTTCACTTGCACATCTGTGGTATAACACAAGAGGAGCATTTACCTAATGCTGCATGTGAAAGGATGGAATTAATTGTTGATTTGGAGGAGTTACAGGTAGGGCTGCTGTAAACGTTTGGCTACGGTTTACACTGCAGGGAGTACCTGCTTTTGTGTATCTGTTAATGTAAACTGATTAGATAAGATGTCTCCGTTTTCACTGTATGAATGAATCAGAATCAGCCATCATATATCTTTCACTATTTTTTTATCTTTTTTTTTATTGCAGAACGCTACAGGGTATCATTACAAAGAAAGATGTCCTCGGACATATTGGGGCATTGGATTCCATTCATCCTGATTCCATGCTCTATCAGTGAACTATGGGGTCTCTATAGGAGATCATATATCTATGTATTATGTAAGAGAACATGTAAGCACATGTTAGGATACTCAATACTCACCAGGGTATCCTGTTTGTATGTAAGAGAACATATGCATTACATGTTAGGATATTCAATACTCACCAGGATATCCTGTTTGTATGTAAGAGAACAGATGCATGACATGTTAGGATACTCAATACTCACCAGGTTATCCTGTTTGTATGTAAGAGAACATGTGCATGATATGTTCAATAGGATACTCAATACTCACCAGGTTATCCTGTTTGTATGTAAGAGAACATATGCATTACATTTTAAGATACTCAATACTCACCAGTATATCCTGTTTGTATGTAAGAGAACTTTAGGCATGACATGTTAGGATACTCACCAGGATATCCTGTTTGTATGTAAGAGTGTGCTGGTGTTTCCTTTAGTAATATGTCATCATGTACATAATGATAGTGTTTTTAATTGGCTAACTGCTTCTCTTGGATAGGTGAAGCAAATCTAGTCTTAAAATGCAGTCACAGAGATTAAACATTTCCGTGGAGACCAAAGATTGTATCATGTTTAAGTGGGTTTGCTGTACAGAGAGGAAGACCAAATGCAGGAAAGTTGTTGAATCTGCCAGGGGGGAGGGAGGGGGGTACACACTTTTAAGGGCAGCGAGACATGTAACTTTTGATTTGAGGAAGACCACTAAATCACCTCAAAATGTCCCAACAAAGTGGACCTGCTGCGCATTCTGTACCACAATTTAAGATTAGAATTGTTTGATTTTTTTTAAATGGCACTGTTTAAAAACAATTTTGTTTTTAAATTTTTCAACAATATTTCACTTTCTAAATAACAAAAGGGCATGTTTTTTATTACAAAAATGGCAAAAGAGTACTTTTCATTAACAAAAAGGAGCACTCCTAAAGGACACTTTGAAGGGTTGTCATAACACTGGGGGAACCCCCTGTCTCCTCATCTCCCCTCCCCCATCTCCCCTCCACTGGAAGAGACACTGTGATGGAACTGAAGTGGAATGCAATACATACAGAGGAGGCACCTACTGAATGCCAAAAACTACCTTTGCTAATTATTATAATTATTGAGTTTTTGAAACATTTCAAAGGATTCTACAAATGGAAGACATACACAGAATTGGCTGGCGCTGTGAACTCCTTTTAGAATAAAAGATTGGCTTCCTGGATGATTATTTTAGGCTTTTTAGACTTGTTTGGTATTCTTCTATAAAGGCTGTATTTGTCTGATTCTTCCTCTCACATGGATTAAGGCCTGGAGTGAGGAAACTTTGTCAGACCAATGATGGATGAGAGAAGTCGAGTGGGTATTCTTGCAATCAAGGGTTGGTCGAGGAAAGAGAGATTCAATTGGGCAATTACAGCATGCTGGAAATTGGGGGTTTAATGGAAAGGCCCTGGGGGGGGTGGGGGAGAGGGGTCAGAAATTTGATTGGATAAGATTTAGAGATAAAGGGGAATAGTGTTGTTGACACACTGCTAGCCATGAACAGGAGGATAAATCAGCCTTTATTGGTCAATACAATGGTTATACTTTTTTCCATCACTTTGTCCTTGTCTTGTGCCGGTGTGCATCTTCAACCAGGTAGTTTTGTATTTTTCTTTTAAATAAAGAGAAAATATAATTTCTCCTTTTCAATGTACCAAGCAACAAGTGCAATAGTTGTTTTATTACTTATTTGCAATATATCTGTAGTATGTGAGTGCACAATTTTTTTTTTTAGCCACAGCTGCTTTTTCTGTTATTTCCTTTGACTATAAATATTGAAGAGAAGAGACTTCAAGAGTTTCATATTAATCTTTCGGATATAATTGCACCTTTTCTGCATAATGAGTTAATGCTGAACATGATGGCACAGTCGTGTTATCTTGAAAATCAGCCGGAATTTTGATGTATGGATCTCAATTGTCGCTATAGCAACAACATGCATCTTTTATTCAGCTATGGTGATTACAAAAGCTTTGCAAGTATTTCCAGCTCTAAAAGTGACATCAGATTTAAACTAATGCCAAACCAAGGCCTGAGAACAAACACGCTCAAGTTTACCTTCAAATACAGTAAATAAGGTACAGTATCTAGGTTTCATCAAAATGATACAAATTTGTGTATTCATAAAGTTGAATCTTCAGGTGCAATAATTTATTGGGTTTGGGAAGTAACTTAAATGTCAATAACTAAGACATTGCCAAAGTTTTGTACTTCAACATGGTTGTTAACTTCAGCATGATAGATACCATATAATATAACTTCAGAAACAGTCGATGCGGATAGGCTGTGATTTCATTTACATACATAATGTTAAACATGTATTTTAAAACATAATGATTGTTACAATATATGATCATGATGTGACTTTAAAGGTTAGCTGTATTGACCCCAAATATGCTAGATTTTCAAAATATGGTCACCTTTAGTCAAAATTCTTATACTGTTTTCATTACCACCTTGGAGGATTTACCTCACTGGGATATTCAGTAATCTTGTGTGTTCATTTAGAATGTATGACAACCATTTGGAGGGTAAACACCTCCAGGAAAGTGCTTTTTGAAAACTTCTAGCAATCATAGCATGCTATAATTTGGGGCCTATACAGACTACCTTTAACAGTAACATACCTGGCATACCATTTGGGGCTTCCAGAGATTTGTACTTATGTTGATGTTTATGAAGAAAGTTCACAAAAAATAAATCATAAAAAACTAATAAAAACATGAAGATAAACTGGCTTGTATTTTCTGCTTTAATCTATTCATGTTTTCTTCAAAATTCTGCATTTAATTTTAATACATGTAGTATTAAGTGCTATACAACGATGTAAATGAACACAAGGCAGTGAATTTTCCAAAATTAAACAAGAACAAAATGTCTTATATCTGAAAAGAATGATATTCATCTTTAAATGTCATCATAAAAATAACATATTTACAAGCATAAATATTCCAGAACATATCAAAAGATGCTTTACGGTTTTATAATCAGTTTCAGCATTCTTCTTGTGCACCCATTTCGTAGCTAACAGATTGGCATTGATAATTCGTACAGAGAATTCATAGCATGGCACAACCATCCCATGACGGTCCCATGTCATGAAATTCACATGAACCAGCAAAAAACAGGCCATTTGAAACAGCTACACATCGTCAATAACATGAACATGTTTGACTCTCCTCCCTGTGGCACAAAACACCACCATCCCCTCCTAACCCCCCCCCCCCTCCAACCATCCTCCAGTATCATACGTTTAATATCGTGGTAAACTATAAATGTGTTTTCATCCATTTTAAGATTACAAGCACTACGAGTACATGTGTTAGAATTGTATTCATGTAAAGTTTTGTGGATATAGAACATGAGAAAAGATAAACTGCATATTATGAGGATCAGAAATGCCCGCCTGAAGCATAATAGAATGGACGTATATCCCTGACAGGTTAATATTACCCTGGTAACACTACCATGGTAACAGCATGACCTGGTAGAAATCACCACAACTACTATACTCATCTGCAAGTTTGAAGTAACGATCAATTCCGATGGAAGACGAGAGAGAAAGGTGAATAAATTCATGACCCGACAAGATACAATTCTAGAATATAATTATCTGTGTCTTAGAAATGGTGGAGATAGGCACCAAGAAGAAAAAACAAAATATATATTTCAATGATGTTTCCATTCCAGATTGTAAATAAAGCTAGACTCTTTGTTTTCTTGTATATATGAAATATTATTGGTGGGCAGCAATATAATGAAAATGGCAAAAAAACTTCCGGGCAGCAGTGTACACAAGTAAATGTAGCATAAAATTTTAAACAGATATGAACCAATCAATTCAAAACCATATCTGTGCTAAATAAATAAACTCTTGAATCAAATCCTCACACAAATGTCTCCCTACTTTCTGCTTTTAATTACACAAGTCATCACTGTATCCTCCTACTGTCAAAACTTCAAATTGACATCTTTTTCCACTTCAAACAGCCACCTACTGTACCTGCAGAAGTTATGCGTTCTAATTGGTTTTCTCCTTAACACCAACAAGTATGCAATATTAACGGTGATAACAGTACTTGAAGACAGATTTCTTGCATTGTTAACTCCCCACAGAAAGCCATTAGCAGTATAGTGTGTGTGTGCCCTGATAATACAAGCCATCGCCGTTTTAACGGTCTTGACTACAAAGCCTCCTATAACATGAGGTAGAGATATTGAATATGTAGATATAAAAAGAATCTATTTCTTTTAATTATATACGAGTAAGTACAGTAACATTTGCTCCGACACTGTTGTTAACTGTGATATAAACTCTGTTCAATTCTGCAATAAATATCCTTGCTGTGATACAATGTGGTTAAGTCTGGTTGGCTTCATTTTATGTAATTGATTTTTTTTCTTTCTAACTGTATATTGAAATAAAGCATAAAGACAGAAAAAAAAAAACTAATCTTGAAAGATACCATATTCATATATTGACTTGTAGCAAATAAATGCTACAGTAAGTGCACCAGTTCTAGTAAAATTGATTTTAACAACATTACAAGTTGTCATGTATAGCACTTCGATATCTGTTAATTAGTCAGAGACCAGATCCTGTTTAATCCTGACATATGGTACATGTACATATCGTACTGTCCTACTCACTGTAATACAATGTCAAATATGTCCGACTCCCTTTTCGTTACCAAACAGCAGACCAGACACAGGTAACGTATGATTTAATTAAGTTCATCAATATCTCAACTAGTCAGCATCTGCAGTTTATTTCTAATAAACAATATACTTGTTCAAGGAGGAGATATACAACAAAAAATATTGTGAACCTGTGATGTTAATGCCTGTTACAAACGACATCTTAAAACACCTCAAGGCTAACATTAAAGTAGTTTGCTGTATATACCCTTAAAATTGGGAATTTAACAAACTTGTTGTAGTTTCTTCCGTGCCAATAGTACTAAGCAAACATGTTATTTGCTCCTTAAAGCAGACACTATCATTCCGTTACATAAGGCACTTATCTCACTGGGTAAAATCATGCACTTCAAACAATCACGAGAAAAATTGAACATTTTTTAATTGGCTTTTCTAAATAAGTGTTTACTAGATAAAAGGACACAATTCGATCGATTGTTTCTTATTAACTAATCTACTTAGATGTATTAGGATGAATTTCCAAACAATATAAAATGAAAACCTAAATTGATTTAAATACAACAAAAGTGAATCAATATTTTCGTTCTATGGCAAAATTGGAGTCGATTCCTCCTTAATTAGTAATAATGCTATTGTGTCCTTAATACTGTAGTTGTCACAAACTTTATGCAAAGTCTCAAATCTCCCAGGTTACAAAAGTGATGTAACTTCAGGCTTCTCAATAGTGGGAAGGAAGAATTCATTCAGGTAAAAATGGCATTAATTTAAATAATGCTGTGTTGGAGGTTTCCCTTCCATGACCGGCTGTAACCTAGGCAACATAAATGCTTAGCTGTGGATAATACACAGCACATGCTCACAACATGGAGTTTTTGCAGAGTTTGGAACAAATTCACATTCAAACAAATAAACGTTAACATTATACATAACTACAGATGAATTAAAGTTGAGTAATGTGTGCAAAGGAAAGAACCTTGATATTGCATGTCACACCAACAGTACACCTAACAATGTACAAACAGCATTATGCAGCACCAAAATAACACATTAAACTGTAAAAAGAAATAATGTTTATTAAACAGTTTTAGAACCGAAATTTAGGATCAATGTGGACAAAGAAATATTAAAATAATAATAATTAATCATAATAATTTAAGTACGAAATAAACCAATACACTGACAAAGTGAAAAGGAACATAATACTGAAGGATACTTTTCAGTTTAAACGTGGGAAACTATGGGCCCTACAGTAAGACTATAAATAAACAGCACTTAATCGCAGTGGATGACAAGAATAAAATATTTCAACACGACAAAATGCAAATTAAATGTGGCAAACTTAAATGGCAAGGCTTAAATAGATAGTATCAAACAAGAAAATGTGGACAGGGAAGATATTGGTAGAGAGTGTTGTAAATTTGTGTTATCAAACAGGCCTGGAGTCAGCGTCTTGGAGGCAAAGCCAAGAGGAGACATAGGCTGTATCTCTACTATCCAAGTTTCAGCAAAATAGACTCGAAATTTAGTTTTACACATTCCAACTCTCTCATTGTAACCTCCACCCTCCCCCCCCCCCCTCCACAATATCCTTCCTCTCCAACCCATCATGTTACTGTCTGGTTTCTGGTTGAGGTGAACATTTTGATCAGAACCCCTAAGGACATGATGTATTTTGACCACCATATTGACATTTGGTGATAGTAGATCTACACTATACATTTTAAGGCTTCTTACCTTCACCAAATTCTTATAATTAATCCTTAGGGGCTGTGGTCATGTGTGGCCTACACTATAGTATACTGTGTGTCTGCATGGAAGTAAAGCCTTAAATTCCTCGGGATGATGTGATCGAGGTCAACATAGATACATCAAAGATGAATACTTAGAGCTTGAATATTAAAGGATAAATATCTATATACAAAACAATTGATCTAATGAAAACAGGCTAATAATTGAATAACATAGTTTCTTTGCAAGGTGTAACAAAATGAATACATATTTATTTATTAAATTTATTTTATGCAAGCCAAAAACTAAAACATAAATTTTATGTGAGAAGAGAAAACTTAGTCAAAGCAAGGTGCCGGTTAAGATTTAAAAAATAAAAAACGATGCAAGGTGCCAGAAAACATTTTAAAAAGTGAAGATATTGCGAAGTGGAATGATAGGTGTTTGGAAATATCTTTCAAATAAAACCCTGGTGCAAAAAGGACAATTGGCAAGAAGTTTCCCACTGTGAACTAAAGTTCCCAAATTTAAAATTACTATAAAAGTACTTCTTAAAAAAAAAAATTGTTAAGGACATATTAGCACACATTTTGGTTTCTAAAGGGATGATCGAATTACTGTACTTAATAACGGAAAGAAAATATTTCCACATCCACATAATTTTGTGTGTAATTCAATGCATAACATTCATTTGAATCTGGATATACAGTAATTGGTTTCTCAACACATGTACAGTACATTGTATGCATTGGTAGCCTAAATTCTACTGGGGAACCACCTACTTCACTCTTCCCTTTTACTACAAAGGTTCATTTTCAGTGGTTGTTAAAAGTTTAAAGCAAGAACTTACCCTGTAAACCATTAAGGAATGTCCTCCTCCCTTTCTCAAGTTGCCTGAGGAGAAGGGCTTGCCATATTTACTTTACACCAATCATGCTTGCACTGTGCCAGGCAATAACTGTGTAAGGTCAAATTCATATATCCCTGCCACAGTGAACTATGATTCAAATTCAATTCAAATGTTAATAAATTTTATAATTTTTTGAAAACAAGATGTGAAAGATTTGAGTAAGTTGTAGAGGAACCACCCACATACAATAAGTAGTGTACATATTAAACACACATGTACAGCTCTACATACATGGCAAATTGTTAATGGTAGTCTGATATTCTGAGACAACCAAATGAATGCTCAGACAACCAAAATCTGCTGTCGAAGTGTACAAAATCTGCTGTTGAAGTGTACGATGGATGGCTAGTTGTTTACACCAAATTCAAATTTTGCATTATAACTAAATATGGCCAACCCTGAAATAGGTAAAATGATAAATTACTATCTCCCCCCAAAGTTGGTTTTCTATTCACCAACCTACACATCTCTCCTACAGTATACATCCTACAGAGACATACTGGTCATTTTCATTTTGCTGAGTATTTTCGGACAACCAAATTTGCAGTACGGACGACCACAAAGAGAAAAATCCTCAAAAAAAATTGCCCTAACATACTGTAGGTTAGACAGATATTATACAGGTCTATAAGCCACAACTTGATTTAAAGTGTTTCAATCTACCGTGCAGATAATCCATTAGCAGCACAATGTATAAATCCAACAAAACCAATCTGGCTACGAATCTTTTCATGGCCATTTAAGTGAACCATTCTGTGCCAGAGAAATTAGAAATGAATAGTGATAACCTAAATAATTCTATTCATGTAATACACCTACAGTGTATGTGAACTGTAGGAAATTTCAATAACATAAAAGGTGTTAAGTAGAGCTAAATTTAGCAACAGACAAGAAGAATGCAGAGTAATTCTGCAGTAATTTTGGTAAAATTTATCTAAACTCCAGTTTGTAGATTCAAAAATACAAGGTGACATCATATGCAACTTCTTGTTAAGTGAACAACAATGATGTTATGCCATTGTTATGAAAATATTTCCTTGATGTGTCAAAGAAATTATGCTCTATCACAAATAACCGCAAATTTAATAAAAAACTATAAAAAAAAAAAAACTGCTGAATTAAACGTACTTCCTCTACATATTACCATTACTTGGAGACCAATTCAATTTTTTCAGAAAATTTCCATGTTTATCCCAGAAATTTTTAGCAGTGTTGTATATGATGAAACGTTGCAATTACCAATAAGGAATCCTTCAATTTTCCTCTTTTTTTTTTTCATGATCAGATTTTGTAATAATGCTCAACATTTCATTAACTATGTTACTCTGGCATTTCTGAACCTGACTCTATATAGAGGCCTGCATGCAAAAGCAGACAACCACTTACAACTGAAAGGATTTGTTAATAACATTAAAGTTAATGTACTTGGTAAAAGCAAGTGCTTGACTGAGCATTCTCTACACAGCCGATAATAATTGACCTAGATATCGCCACTAACAGCAGCATGAAGTGTGCTTTATGTTCAGTGTGCGCTAGACTGGGCATGTCTTTATATTATATACTATGCATGCCATGTGTGGTGTAACTGTCTTGATATACAGATGATGTGCAATATATGCATACTATGTTATGCACTATATACATGATGATATGCTGATATGCAGTTTTCATGTGCTTTATAATATGCATTTGCATATGCCATACCCATCTGCAATTCAGCATGGCAGCAACTCTTGACATGTGTAGACAACACACTTCCTTTAGCACCATCTCAGTTTGCTTACAAAAGCTCACAGCCTACTCTCCTCCATCCATCCATCCCTCCCATACCACCCCCCTCCCCTCTTCTCTATAACTAACAGTTTTGCATCAGAACATTACACAGTAACACTTACTAACAATCATTTAAGTGTTGACTAATACTGACTTCAAGTAATAATTAGCAAGGGCTATGCTACTAATGGTACCTACTTTACACACAGTATCAAGTGTGAAGTTCATCTGAGCTTTACTTTTGTGGTTATATGTTTACAATAATTTCAAACTTTGACCTATCTTGACCTCAAATGAAAATTGACCTCCACTAAGTACTGGTATCTTGAAACTGTAGAGTGATAATCACAGTTAAGCTTGTAAACAAGTTTCTTTCAACAATGAGATGTGGTTTTGATTCATTAGATGGGTTGACAGACATTGTTAAAACCTATTCATTCATTTATTTCTATCTATCAGTCACTTGTAAGCTACATACACTACATCCTATATAATCAACCCTAATTCGCAGGCTGCCAAAGTTGCTCTCTAGATTAGGTCAGATGAAAATGCAAACAGGATTTGGGTCAAATAACAAAACCTGTGTAATAGTACTCTCCTTATCTACCTCACAAAGTCTCATTTTTAAGGTCAAGCTAAGGGTGTGGTTCACTGGTTTCCCAATTTTTTACCTGAACCTTATTCACTAACAATTTACTCCCACAGACATGACCGAATACTATTTCAAAGTGCTGTCTACTGTTGCTAAGGCAACGGTAGCACAGTTGAGCCAAATAACTGGGTGTTGTCAAGAATTATTTTAAGAAAACTATTCTTAACCCTCTGATAATGTAGGTTAAAATTCACATTGGGAGCTTGGAAAGATGGAACAAAGCTCTAAAAGTAAGAAGCTCTTTAAATGCAACAAATCTAGTAAGTAGGACTCAATGAGCAAGTTCATGCAATCTCTGGCTAAGCAACTTAATCCATCAGGAGAAAAAAATAAGTTATGAAGAGTAACCTTAGAATCAAAAATTTTAAATAATTCTCCAGTCTGTTTTTAATGACAAGTACTGAATGTTCCCCTTTTTTTAGAAACTTTCTTGGAAAAAAAGACTTGCAGCTCTAGTCAACTTAATTAACCAACATGTTTATGGATTTTTTATTTGTTTTTTATTTTATGAAACTCAACTCAAAAAAGCTGCTTTAAATATACAATGTGGCAAAAGCTATCAACCCCTGAGATGGAAGGCACATAAATTCAAAAGCAATATACTATGAGCTCAGCCACTGTATGTGTATATTTAAGTATCAGTAAAGTCACAAATAATGAAAAATTGTTCCTTTGCTACAACCACAAGTAACATAAATTGAAAGGAGATGGTTGTGTTTGCAACAAAATGTTCCCCCAACCTATAGATAATTCCATTGTTTTACAGAACATATGACATCCAACATCCTTCCCTCACTAAAAAAAAAGGAAAGAAATACAGTGCAACTCTCTTAATAAATACTGCAACCTATCTGATATTCCATTGGGTATACTAAATTATTGAATAACAAGCCTCTTGAAGTTGAATTGGTGGATCTCTCCATCCTAGAGTACACTTATATCTCCTCAATATACACTACTTATGAGTGTTCCCTCAAAGAGGAACTCTCAGTATACTGGTATCTCCTCAAGTTTACTATCTATGTCCTGTCTTGTCCCGCAAGACATTCTCTCCATACTGTACTATACTACCAGTACCTCCTGAGTATATAGGCCTACTATCTATATGAATACATAATAAACAAATCAACTCTTCTTGTGCAGATCTCTTTATAGGAAGAATAAAGTTGAATGTTTGAAACACCAGGGAAACCTCATATCAAATAAGTATGTAATACAGATATTATGTTGGAAGGACCTGGTGGACCATCAACATAGCACAATAGCAACAAGCATAGCATAGTAGCAACAAGCATAGTATAGTAGCAACGAACATAGTACAGTAGCAATGAACATAGCATAGTAGCAATGAACATAGCATAGTAGCAATGAACATAGCATAGTAGCAATGAACATAGCATAGTAGCAATGAACATAGCATAGTAGCAATGAACAGTAAAATAGCAATTTCGACTATTATCGTGAGTTTTCGTGACTCCCAATTGCATGGGAAGAAAAACAACTTCTGTTTGTTTTGTAACAGAAAAGGCTTAAAGCCCGTTTGATTATGTGATAACCCAGACTAATACACGAGTGCAAAAGAAAAACTCAATCTCTTTGGGTTATTCTCTGAAAGCATTGATAATAATATTAAAGTGTAGTACATCAGGGTAAACATGTTTTAATGTATTATAAAGCCATACAAGTTTGGTTCATGATTGCCAGTTAAAGCTTCTGTTTGTACACATTGCTTTAGAGTTACAAGACATCTGAAGGGATGACAAAAATGGTCTTTTAGGGTAGGGTTTACTTAAAACATTTCTTAATGCTTAGTAGCCATGACTGAATGAATGAATAGATGTGGTTGTCTATGTGACCTAACTCATGAATACAAATACAACACCAAAGGCACTTCTGTGCAAATCATTATATCCTTCCTTTGTTCTGTGTCATTTTTAAAACACTGTTGTATGTGCTAATTAATTAAAATCTATATGTTGATGTGTCAATGTTATATGCTGGCTGTCAGTATATTAACTATTATATAACTGCTAACTGTTTCGTTGCTATACGTTGGTTGTCTGCATTGATGCTATAATGTTAGCTTACTGTGGTAATGCTGGCTGTCTGTACTGATGCTATAATGTTAGCTTAATTGACAATGCTATACATGCTGGCTGTCTGAATTGATGCTATAATGTAAGCTGACTGTGGCAATGATATATGCTGGCTGTCTGTATTGGTGCTATCATAATATGTCGGCTAACTGTGTCAATGTTATATGATGGATGTCTGTATTGATGCTATCATGTAAGCTTACTGTGGCAATGTTATATGCTGACTGGCTTTATTGATGCTACATGTTATCTGACTGTGGCAATGATACATGTTGGCTGTCTGCACTGATGCTATAATGTTAGCTTACTTTGGCAATGCTATATATGCTGGATATCTGTATATGAACTGAAGTCATAGGACACCTGGATTACCTCACTGAGTCTTTATCTCAAAACAATAATTTCCTCCCAAACCCTGGATGGATTTAATCACATCACTAATATCGTGATATCATCATATATTTAAAAGAAACAAAATATTGTACACATATTTCAGCCTTTTTTCAACACCAGTTAAAGGTCATTAAACATTCTCCTAAATGTGAGATGCCTAAGTTGTGTAGTTTCCTACTACATATCACTTTCCTGTGGTTTCCAAACAATATACTGTAACATATATTTAGAAATTGTCTAACAGAAGTAGAATTATCCTGCAGGTGGCAGGTGAAAAGAGGCGCGAGAGATTTACGCCAAGGTTACCATGTTTTGGTGTTCCTGCAACAGCTACTGTACTATTAAACTCAAGTTGAACTTAGTTGAAGTCACACATTTATACAACAACTGAATGGAGCTGTACAGAAGCTGCGAATATAGACTAAAATTAGCTCAAAGAAAACCAAATAACACAGACTTCTTCTGGCAGGTCCTTCCCAAGCAGGAAGGAACAGGAAAAGTGCTTTCATCTCGAAAGATTCATACACACAATGTGAAAACTTTGAAAACTTTGCATCATACTACCTTTAAAGAAGAACATGTCACTGCTGATTAGTACATGGAAAATAGCCCTCAGTAGCTAAATTATTAAAACTAACTCTATTATGTGTAAACAGCCTTACCAATTATATGGATCCAAAGATTTATATCCTTCCCTTCAGAAATAGGCATTATCAATATCAACAGCTGGATTATCAATTCCAACGTCATGTTGTCTTGGGGAATGGATCAGATGCCGGGTATCACCAGAGGAGGACTGCTCTGTATGACTGGAACCATCATCGCTCACCATGGAGCCTGCTGCTCCCGTCTGGCTCGGGGGTGGGTGGTATTCTACCGCGGGTGGGGGTGGTGGTGGTGGGGATGCGGTCGGTGGGGGTGGAATATTGTCTTCTGGTGGGGCATGGAAAGTACTGCTGGTAGCCTGTTTGTGATCGTCCAACCTCAGAGTAGACGCATTACTACCCTCTTGCACGACCCCTAGAAGACAAGAACACAACATGATTAAAACCCTACGAAATATAAAATCTCTCCTCTCAAATGCATACAATAATTCATACAATTTACAGCACAAGGGTTTGACATTGTAATATACAGTAGAGTCAGCACAAATTGGCACAAAAAGACCAGACCATCATCACTAACAGTAATTGCCAAAAAAAATTAACAGTTACACAAGCCTAGTATTTCGTCATTTTAGCAACTTGCTAATAAAAAAAAAAATCATTTTTCTAAACCACATGACACATAAACATGCTATCAGGCCTGACAACAGACTATAAAGCAGAGGTTGTTTTATTTATTTCTTTGTCTGGTTGATAAACAGAATCCACAACCCTCAAACTACTACTTTGAACAGTCAACCTAGCATAGGTACAGTATCATGTATACATGAACAACATGGTTTATCCTAATTTACATTTAAAGAGTCTTACAAACTAAATGCAGTGGTGCTGTGACGTTTTGGAGCTAATCGAATCACATACAGTAAAAGACCAGCCACCAGAGAATCTCTGAGCTTACATTGTGGTTTCTTTTTAATATTTTTCTCCATAATGTACACTTAGAAGCTACTGTACTTTTTTCCAAACATCTCATACTTTCACTTATCCTGTACTTATCCTGAATCATATATCATCCTTACAATAACACATGTGCAGTACCTGTAGGCCAACTTCCCCCTCCTCTCCCCCACTTCCCCCCAAACCATCCAACCTCCCACTATAATTTTCTCTACCTTTTATCAACTTTACCTTCTAAAACAGGAAGGTCCCAGCTTGGTATGCCACTTCTCCCAAAGTCATTGATTGCTTTTGAGGTGGGTGTGACAGGTTCCCTCTCCACCACTTCCTGATAGTGCTCTCGAATCTGGTCCCCATCAGCATACACATACGGCGTGGGACTAGTGATCGAAAAGTGATAACCCTGGTCCATGCTCTCGTAAGGCAGAAAGGAACTGCGTGTGGTCGCACTGTAGATGCTCTGCGGCCTGGGGATGTACGTGTGTGCCATGTTAAAATCCGCAAGTTTAATACAAGGTTCGTCTGATGGTCGGTATGACTTTTTGCTCGCTTTGACAAGCTTCTGGGCGAGAAATTGGCAGAGAAGAAAGAAGGACAACAAGATGAAAGCACCTCCAACGGATCCTATCACAATGAAAATAAGCAGCTGTTGAAATTCCCCGGGGTCGCTGGTGTCATTGGGTACTACACCATCACTCACAAGAGTGGGATCCACTTCAGGCTCTCCTTTGACCACCAACTTCTTAACCTGCAACACAGAACTGTTGTACGTAAAATTGAACCCTATCTCCATGGCATCACAAAAGGCATTTTCCTCACTTCTAGGGAGGAAAATCATCATCTCTATGACAACAGAACCACATCTTGCGTCTAACATTATCACATCTTTGTCGGACAGATATTCGAACGAATCGATCAGATTTTTCTTAAATTTGTCGACGAAGTCATTTTTATCCTGGAGGATGATCTTGCAGTCACCTGTCATGGTAACTATCATGGTTGTGTTATCCCTGGGTGACTCTGGTAAGGACCTAAGAGAGACAAAGGGACTGGAAGTCGCTGCTGCCTTCGTTTCATTGGGACCGTATCCTCGCGAGGACACTGAAGGTACTGACGTTGTAACCTCACCATTGGACACCGTCCGGTTTGCTTCTGTTGCATCAACTTCAACGGAGGTGTGGGAGGAAGCTGTTAACGAGGCAGAGCTGTTACCGACCGTCCGAGAGGTTACAGTTTCAAATTCCTCCTTATCTTGCAGCGATGTCGTTAACAATGTTGTCAACTCCTCCACTGGTGTTTCCAAAATGTCAGTGACTCCACGAGAAGGTTCGAGATCGCTATTAACAGTTTCGTGCGATGTTTCATGAACCGTAGTGAGAACGGTACTTTCAATATTAGTTACTGTAGTGCTGTCTACTGCTGCTATGTGAGTCATATTTTCCATCGTATCGTGAGCATCCACTCTTGATGTTGACCATGATGATATTGTTTGTCTCTGTGTGCTGTGTGTTCCTGCTGTGGTTGTTTCATGATTACTAGACTGGACAAGACCTGCAAATGGAAGTTTCAAAAATTAAACAAGAAAGATATTACTGAGCTGCCCTTGTGTAGTAAGATATTCATGAATGAATAGATATAGTTCTGTGTTTGTCAACCAGCTAAAGTTCATCTTTAAAGCTACATTGCAATGAAATAAACAGCTGCTTTGAAACATTTGTAGTATATACTAAGAAATCTGGGCTGGCTACATAAACTTAGAACCAGTGAACTTCCCCACATACCAGGGGTTTGTGATCATTACAAAGAACATAAATTTAAGACTAATTCTAAATATGTCATTGCAGTAGGCTATATATAGTATCTAACTCATCATGACAGGAATTAGTAAGTCAGGGGATGATGAAAATGGATATTAATTTAATGATGATCTACAGTGCTACAAGAAAGTTCTGTTCATTTTTATCTACTTTAGATTGACAATTTGAGCATTGGAAAGAAAGTTTCCTAACAACTCCTAAATTCTAAAATAGCTGTTGTTGGATAAAGATCAAAGCACAAGGCAGGGATATATAGACCAAAAAATGTTTTTTAAGATATGTCTGAATGAAGATTTGACATAACTGCTTGCACTTTTAAGGAAAGTATCTATTAAAATGAGACTTACTTGACATCCACATGAACAGTAGTATATTGATGAGATGTCCAAGTCTGTTACACTTAATGACATTCATCTTTTTGAAGATATTTTAACAGAAGTTACCAAACTCTGAACACCAAAACCTGACAAGAAAGAAAATGAAAATTGGTATTGTGGTATAGTCAGTATTGCGAAGTTCGGCATACTGCGAAGTTCGGACACCCTAAGAAATACACGATTTCACCATGACAACCTACAGGAAATGCCAAATTTCACCAAAAAGTACGAAGCTACAGTTATTTTCTCTCCAAAATGACCCGTGTGCAAGAAAGTACTTACATATTTGTCAATAAAATGACGGAGATCTATGAAGTCTGTTATAATTACTGAAAGAGCAACTGCGCCACCAATTTTATCACCAGTGCCACACTGTGGGTTGGGTGTCCGAACTTCGCAATACTCTAGCAAAGAAATACCAGTTCCACAATCACGGAGAATCTTCTTGGAATACAACGTGAAAACAGTTTGCAGGAAAGAAAGTTTGGCCGTGTATCGTAATATAACACAATTTTCCCACCATATCAAGTATATTTTCTGGTGATTTAGACCAGAAGATATAGTTTTGGGATGTTTTAAGGCTTACTGTAGGTGTTCGAACTTCGAAGTGACCATGCTACTGATTTAAATATGTCATAGATGGGGCAGGGCAGCAAAAAGGGAGTATTTTAGAAGTTAGGTTCACCCTCAATAGTTGAATCTTTGATGTTTTTTCCAGATGTATAGAAACCTGTACACCTTATCAATAAATTAATAATCACTGCTGAAATATTGCATGGTCGTTTGGTGAAAGAAAACAATACAAAAAGGTACATATTGGACAAGAGAGAAAGAATAGGAAGTCACAAAATACAGGTCTGATCATTGAAATTATTTAGGTAATATTCATAATTTTTGAAAGAATGATTACTGTTGCTTACAATGTGTCCTGACTCCAGCTCTACCTACAGCAATATACGGTATGTGGTAGTAACCTAATAACACCAAAGTACTGCAGGGCCTATGTAACTAGGTAATTAATTCACAAGTTTTTCATACAATTTTTCCCTATGCAAAATTCAGCATTAACACATTAATACATGTATGTAAGGGTTCTCTAAAACAGGCAAACCACAACCAGGTTGTAGAAAGCAATCGTTTGGTTACAATTTAGTTAACTACCTACTAACTCATCTCATTCTCAGTTAGCATTAGAAAGCCAACAAGGAAAATTTCATTGCCCGGCTGCAATACAATGCATAATGTCGTACAATTTACCAAAAACTAATTTGAAATAGGAAAGTCATATCAGTTGCTGGAGAATTCTTAAAAACAAATATTGCTACTCACCACGTTGTATCCACAAGGAATTTCAAATATCCAGTCGTTTTCTTTTATACAGTACTGTAAGTCCGTGGTGTAGGATGTTACGACCTACACATTTCTTGGTGGCTATGACGATACAGTTAGTACAAATGAAGTTAAAACTCGAGGACAACACTTTTACTTTTAGTGTCAATACTCAGTCACAGTCAAAACGAAACTACGAAGAAGGCAAGAAAATGATAAATAACTAATCATTGTACTGAAGGTTTTCATGTTATGATTTCCTCCATCCTTTTAATACTGAGCCGTTTCCAAACTTTTCTTCGATGAATTTGACTAACAGTAAGAAAGGCTGAGTTCAACAAACTTGTTTATGGATAGAACACTTTCTTCCATGAATCACAGCATTCTTACCAAAACTATTATAATAAAGACCGATTGTATTCTTCTCAACGGCCTGTCGGAAGCTAGCAGCCCGTAACAGCAGACAATGACGAAAAGGACACAACGACACAACAATAGCGTACCACAAGAGGCAACGGGCAACCAGACAACGTATTAGGTGCATGCAAGAACATTTTGTTTTGCATTTCACAATTAAATAATACAATAGGGAGTTGAAACACCGGAAACTGGTGCCACATAAGAGATATGACCTACGCCTTTATCGTGGTGTAGGTTTACTAGTATCGGTAACAAATCTTATTTCTTGAACAAAATGACCATAATCATTTTCAGTTCTATTTCAAATTAGAAATTCACAAATTCGATCGAGATCACCTCCAAAAATATGACTTTTTTCCTCGAAATTAAATCTTCAAGTTATGGATGGATCTAAGAGGACATAATAGTACATGCAAGGTGGTGAGACCTTCCTCATCAACATTGCACAAGTTGATTATCAATAACAACAATAATTTCTCTACCAAAAAGGGCATTTTAGCACAATTTCAAATTCAAAAACCCCCTAAAATTCGATCTACAGCACCTCCAACATTATGGTATAGTACCTGAGAAGAGATCAGACCATCCTCTTTAATATGTTTGGTGCGGGTCACTCCATAAATCATCTTCCGTAGGGATGGGTCCTCGGGAAGCTTTTGCTGTTTGTCAGGAAAATTGACGCTAGTCGTTGGGAACTAATTATATCTCAGAATGCAAGATTCCACGGCTCTAAATAAAACAACATTTTCGTCATACTACCTGGGTGTCGGCTTAAACAACCCTAGGGCCAGCCTCTCCTTATTAAGATCCTTGGTCCGCCCTATTTGTTGCGTCGTCTACCCGTCATTTCCCCATTTCAGCCTCGTGCATATCAAATTTAAATTACAGTTACTATAGCACAACCTTCTTTGGAGTGGGAGGAGAAGGACCCACAGACCTCCGAAGGGGGGGGGGTGTTCGGCTGAAACTCTCACATGGCAACACCCCTCTAATTTAAAATTCTGGATACCGCAGTCATAGTACACAGACCGACGAATAAAGCTTGAGCTATTAATATTAATGCGGGTAATGGATGATTCTAGATTTTGTCTGAAAAAAAATGCTGTAACCCCCTCCCATTCAGTGCATGGTCGAACCATAATGATGCCCATAGGCATATGAGCCAAATTTGATTTGGGGGGGGGGGGGGGGAGGGCTGTATCGACTTGCCCGAATAATATAACCAACATTTTTCATGCGCTACGCGCACGTTAACCTGTTAATGTGCATATCATATAGGCATTCATGGGTTATTACATCACATACCAATAACAAGCAATCATTTTCCGTGTAATTACCCTTCCATATTGGTTATGATTATTGGGGAAGTCGTTACAATAATAATGATAATATTAATATAAGTTTAACCATTGAAAACAGATTTCGATTTCGATTTATTTTAAACCAGTATAAATATAAAATATTTATAAATAGGCGTACATCAAAAAACAGTTCTTGTTAAGATTACAAATTATTCTTCTTTCAGTAGGTGCCCGAAAATTCTCAGCATATTGCCCGAATTATTTTTGGTTAGGGGCTGCGGCCCCCCCCCCCCACGCCCCCCCCCCCGCCTCCTACGCCTATGATGATGCCCTTGAATATATTTTACCCAAATTTTGACCAAAAATCACTATAAACAGTTTAACAATATTTCAAATTGAAAATTAAGTTAAATTCGATCAAGGTCATCTCTAAATATATGGATTATTGAATTTTGCATATTTTTTTGCTATTTTTAATGCGGTAAAACGTTTAGGGTGATGTTTGGTCAAGACATAAGTTTTGTTATCGATAGTAGACCTTAAAGAGGAAGGCCTCGCTCGGTGCCCCCACCCATGGAGTAGTGCTTAAACGTCTATGGTCATTTCAAGCTAGTCAAGACTCAACATTGTTACTGATAATGGACTCTATGATACGTTAAAGAGGAATGTCTCATCGCTTCTGGTGTTCTGTTCCGGCATCTCAAATCCCTCCATAACTCGAATAATTGAAGATATTACAGAACACCATTGCAACATCTCCTTTTATGGCCGTAATAAGTTGTGTATTTACCCGTGTGGCCCCTGTCGAGCCATACGTGTGATGTGTAATAGTGTCCTTTGCGTAACTTGGCTGCTAGCTTCCGATATGCTGCCGCCAATTGCCTCTCTATCAGCTGACCAGTCAACGGTTATTGAAATATGCCAAGCTACATGCTACAGGTTCCCATGACTCACACTAAACTCGTCACTTTCAAAAACTGCCAAAGCATAGATAGAAGTTTTTAACTGGTATATCCTACCCACCACATGATAGCTGAGCTCTTGGCCTATCATAGCACTTGCAAACTTCAGATTTCATCTCTAGTTTTTGTCTTCTCATATCAATCTTTCGACTAAGTTTTGGTTCTAACAATTTCGGCTTTATAATTTGGACTTTTTACCTTCACCCTGTTTTGACTGTTTTGTCAAAATTTCGAGTATTTTGTCAAAGTTTCTACTATTTTGTCAAAATTTAGACTATCCACGCAAAATGTCTCAATTATTTGTGTCTTACTCGACCATTTGGTATACAAATTTCAACTGTTAACTCAAACTTCTGCGTATTTTTCCGATTTTATATCTCAAAGCTTTGTGATGATAAAAAGACATTAGCAAGATATTTTGACATTCATTTCGACTGTTTATATGAAAATGTTGACTATTGTTTTCTTTAATATCGGTTATATATGCCGAATTTTGACGTGTCAGACTTTGCCATCCCAAGTGGCCGGTACTAACAAACGCACGACCTTTGAATTAAGGTACTTGTTTTAATCTCCCCCCCCCCCGCACTTTTCAATTCCTGAAAAGTCCTCAGTGGCGACTAGTACGCATGCACGCATTGACTGTAGAGTGATTCTTGGGATTTCTGTTGATATATGGGCATATCTTTGCAACTATTTCTCTTGGGTCGACCTGGTCCTTATGCGGCAGTGTTTGGAAGTCAAGTGAGAGGTTATAATGTTTTGTTTAGTTTAGTCTACGAGGATCTAGCCTTGCATTAACTTCGTCGAAGACAGAACTAGGAACACACACACACAGATAGGGATATACTTTCTCTAAAGTTATTTTCCATTGAAAACTATAGCTGTGTGTATGTCAGGAAACAAATCGATTTGCGCGAGGTTTTTCAAATCAATATATTTTTTTCAGAAGGAAAAGGTCACATTGTAAACGCAGGTTCTTCCAAAGTTGGAAAGCACCTGTGATAGCGACACTCAAAGCGCTTTCAAATATGTGCGTATAATGCGTGACTTGTTCCTGTAATAGATCTTAGAAGTCCTTGCAAAGTTTTACACTGATTTAGGTCAATTATAGGTCATCGGCAATGTTTTTCAATCATTTCCGGGTGACTTTATAACTCCAACTATTGGCAGACATTGTGATGTGCTAAATTAGACAACTCAGTGATGAAAATACTTTGAGGCCTACAGTAAAGCGCTTTGAGACCTATCGATCGCTGGTATAAAGCGCTATATGAAAAGTAAATACTACCACTACTACTAAAATGCTTTCCGAAGTTGGACATACGTGACCATTTTTTGACCTTCTGGCATATTTGGGGCCAATTCTGATTACCTTTAATTAAGTCGAATGAAGAAGTACCAGGAAGTCACAGTCAAATGATCTTATCTGTGTGTAACGTAACGCTGTTCCATGATTTTGCAGAAGGATATATAAGATATAAAATGTTTATAGAATGGAGACCCTTCTTTCAAAAAGCAGCTTGTGATTTAGAATGAGATAATATGACTTTATTGACCTGTGTAGTTATTTGTAGTCCCCTTGTTGCTTCTAAAAAATATTGTCGGCTCCAAGCGTTTCTTTGAATCGAGAAAAATTGTTGGTAAATATTACCCACAATATTTCACACTGACGTCACCCTCTGACAAATATGCCTGGAATGTTAGTTCTACCACCCTAATGCGTCCATTGTAAAATGGGTATAGCTATTTAATTGAATCCTTTATTTTCTTATATTGTGGAAAAACTACATAATTACAATAAGAAAAAGTAATATAATTCCTATTTTTATTACGAAATGCTTATATTACTGATCTTAAGAACACTGACATTTTACTTACACGTATAGATATAATATTTTCCCCTCCGTAATAATGGGCTAAACTTGAGCGTTACTATCGGCCACCACATTCTATCCTTATCTCTATGTTACGCGAACAGGTAGACTTCTGGGTATGTGGACACTACTACTGCTAGCACTTGTGCAACTACTTGTTGGTGCTGATCATCGTATCTTTTCGAAGACAACCCCGGTTGCGTACATCTGATGGTCATTAAGAGAGAGGAATAAACGAAATTGAGGTGATCCTCATCATTCTTATCATACTCTAATAGATATAACGGCTAAGTAAGGTCCTTACTGTTACCTAGTGTCACAATTTGTGAAAGTAGGCTATCCAACGAGTAACGTTTGGCTTAAAGCCTAAGGTAGGCTGTGCAAAATTGCATTTCTACAGGGTACGTCTCCCGGCCCATGGCAGGCCCATGGCAGGCCTAGTAGTAGTACTCTTAGTAAATATTACTATTTTGTCAAAACAGGTACAAAGTCAACAGCTGTACCAATTTGACGAAAATGACAAAAAGGCAAAGCACTGCCATTCGGCTGCGAATTCAAATTGTTTTCTTTTTTCAACCAGACATTCCTTTATGCCTGCCATTAGTATTACGTACGAAATGAATTGTTCAGCCCAACACTTGAATCGATTTGGGCTACCTTTAGTTATATATAGTCTAGGCTAGGCCTATTTGAATGGAAGTTTTAACATAACTAGATTTGTATGTGAACATGTTTTAAAATGTAATAAGACTTTTTTCCTTCATTATTTTTATTATTTTCTAGAAGCGTTTTGCAGGAATTCTTTTCAATGTACCAGAATATTGACTCTAGACTATAGGCCTGTGTAGTTACAGGAGGGACGGGGGGATTAGTTGCAGTGATTATGACTGCGTTACACCAAATGGAATTTAACCGTAACCTACTTACTGCTAATGCTATGTATGCTTAACTGGAAGTTGGGTAGGATCTGCTTTCAGAAATTGAAGAAATATTTTGAATTTTTTTTTAAGAGTTAATCTGGACCTTCCAAAGTTTGGCTATTTTCAGTCATCAAGGCAATGAGAGCCTTTTAGAACTGATATATGATAATAATCAAATCTGTGATAACTTGCCACTTTGGTGAAAACTTTTGCACTAATGAAAGATCTATGTATCTAGTGTTTCCAAGGGCCTACAGTTGTATGGCATTATACCTATTGTGACACCATTCTGGAAGTTTCATGAATTACCATAGGAACAGAGAGTAAACCATACTGGAGGTGTATATACTAGCTTAAATTTTTCACAGTGTTTTTCACAATAGTTTAGTCAAATAATGATGTACATTTGCCCAGCTGGAACCATCACTATCCACCAATAGTTTTCATGTTGGTTGATTATTCTCAATTATTAATTATATTATTTCTTATATATTCTTTCCTACCAGTAGACATTAAGAACATGAACACATGTACATGTTTGATGAGGTGTCTAACTATCATCAGTCCAAAAATTGCATTATTTTCATACCTAACATAAAACCTTGACTTACAGCTATAAGTAACTATTATTGGGCTGCCCCCATCAGCCCTTATAAAGAAACTGATGTGTTCTGAAATTGTATTTCAGGTATTAACAGGCCAATGGGAAAGTGACTTAGTCCGTAGATTTGTTGAAGCACTTGCCCTATTTAGCAAATTTGTAGCAAGTGGCTGAAAATGTGTAATTCTAGGGATGCACCCATCCCCTGGACAGATTCTCTGATAGTAAAATTGAAAAGTGTTTCACAATTTCAGTGCAATACTTACAGTACTTAGTTGTTAATTGTACCCCTACGTGAGTAGTATTAATTAGTAGTATTTTCATCATTCATACCATAGTTGGGATACCAATGATCTGTATACTCAATAATTGATCATCATTATTGAATGTGTCATATGTTGGTAATATGTTTATTTTTTTAATTATGCTTGGTTTGCTTAAATTGATGGTCTACAAACTATGTGGTGGGACCCAAAATTGGATGGGGGCTCTTGTTGGAATGTGGAACTTCTGCATGTATGTAATACGTTCTGCAGAAACTCAGTTACTCTTTTGAACAAATATCAGCTAATTGCACCATTGTTTTGAGAAGGTTATTCTAGAATCATCGTAAAACCAGAAAACAATGCAGTGGACAATGGTTATATATAACTTTATTTGAACTAAAACACATGTTTGAAATTGTCATTTCAATTGTCTTGAAAACACATTTTAGACAAATGTTGTAATGTGTCTTTGCTACCATGATTTATGAGTAGGAAAAAGGCCTTTTAGAATTTAATGCTGGGCTCAAGTGCTTGAGAAGTAACAGCTCAGTGTGTTACCAAGGCAACCTTCAAAAGTTCAAAAGATTAGGGTTGCCTTAGATTTAAGACTTTGAAAGCCAGTTTAACCACTGAAAGCCTCTTTTATTCCCAACTCTGCAACAGATATTGGCTTTAGTACTTAATCTTGAAATAAGAGATGTGGGACTTAAAGAGGATTAGTGTGAGAGGATACTGTAAGGTAGGAAAGAAAAGTCACTGTATGGTACAGTGTACTGTAAAATATGGGCAATGGTACAGTGAACACATTATAGTATAGCTCATATTCAACTTAACATGGGTTGGTTAGTGAGGAAATAGATCTAATACAGTGTATTTAGCTAGTTTTAAATAATAAAAGAGTATATCCAGCATAAAATGAAGGCCAAATGATAAAGTTGGTCATAAAATGAAATATCTTCATTGTGTCTGCATGGAAAATTGAATATACTGTATTGTAATTATGGCTCTGTAAGGTCTGTGGCTGTTTGAAGTTGAATGTGACGAATACATAACATACTAGTAAAAGGATTTAGACTCAGTCTCAAAATTGTCAATCCCAGTAGGCAAATTCAACTTTGATTTAGTTTCCATTCCATTAATTATTTGGCATACAGTGTCTCACATATATTGCATGATTCTGTATTTCAAGCCTAAAATCTTTCTTCTGGCTGAAAAATATTGACATACTTTTTTTTCTTTTTTTTTTCCCCTCCTGTGGACAAACCCTTTCCTTGGCCAAATTTGAACCCATTTATGCTTTTTAGTTTTACTTTAAATCCTGTAAGTCCCCTCATGGTATGGTAGTTGCTGACCTTCTGTAAATGACCTCTGCAGCTTTCTAGTACAATTGCGCACAGGTGGTTTGATATTTTAACCATCCTCTAGTTGTGAGCACAATTCTGTCTGTAATTTAAAGGTTGTTAAGTTACGGAGGAAAAGTTCACGTATTTGCAGAGCAGTGTATAGATGTGTAAACTTGATATCACTTCATCCCTAAGATGATGTACATTTTCAGAGATCAAGGATGGCATGGCTGAAGAACTCACTTTTTTGTGGGGTTATTGTCAAAGTACAGTTCTTTGACCATACATGAAATTCAGCATGTTTTATGAAATTCTGCAATTAATGACAATACATGAACTTTAATAAGTCTATGGTTTAGTAACAACCAGGTTGTATTCTTTTGCTTACTAAATGTTTGACTTTCACTCTGTCATCATGGTCTCGAATGAAAGAAATTGCCGTACTTAGATAGGATCCGTGCAGAAATCCTTGTGTGATAGAGTTAGTGTTACATGTTGTTGGATATGACTATCCACCTCCCAAAATTACAGAAAATTGTCTATATTCAGTTCCCAGAGAGAAGGTGTTATTGCCATGGCATTGACTCATTCAGGCAAACCCCAAGCCAATGGCACAGTCTTGAAATTCAACCAGCAGAAGTAATTTTACTATTTGAAAGAAAGGTCAAACACTGTATTTATACCATAAAAGTAATGCAACTTAAAAAGTAAAATCTCTCAATTACCAAATTGTTGTTGAGTTTTTCTGATTGACCTTGCTTCATAATATCATTTCAGCTACATAGTTTTTTTGTTGCCAATGAGTTATGAGAGATTTATATATATATATATATATTCATATTTATATATATTTATATATTAAAAACTTAACAGATCCCAACAGACCAGCAGACATTTACCTAACCTTTTGTTTACAAGTACTCTACATTCCAATTAGATGACTAACAGGAAATGTATGCACATTTCACAAACTTATCCACTGGCTAAATACTTGAGGCATATTGTTAATGTCATTACCATTGATCTCGACTAGATGATTTTTTTCTTTTGTAAAATAGAGAACTGTACTTGTACTATATTGCTTAACATGTGTTTACTTTCAAATCTTATTGAAGAGCATATCTTTACAGGAATAGAGACCTTTATATATACACATTACTGTGTGTGGAAGATAATTAATCCAAATATGTTTTTGTTTTTAGTTGGGATCTTTTCATTTCATCATATTCACCGTTTAAATGTTGTCGGTTGCGGCACCAAATTTTACTATTCTAAGTTTTCAAAAGTATTTTCCTAGAGGCTATGGCCCTCCATGTTAAATTATTGCCAACCATAGAGATGGGTTCAATTAGACATTAAATAGTCTCAGTGAGGCAAAATAGTTTGAACAGTGGCAGTAAAATGCATAATAAATCTGGCAAATTTGGCAATATTAATGATCTTTAAGACAGATCCTGCAAACAACATGCTAGCTGTGTATGCCAAATACTGAACAATCTGTACAATGAGGACAATCAGCGTGAGTTCAGTTAAGTGGCTCTTCATGAATCGTGATAAGAAGTTTACTGCATCTGTTGAACAGTGGAATGTTTTCATGTACATGTTGACTTTGGTTTGTGTATATAATGGCAACAACAGCCATAGTTGCTGTTTACATTGTCATACAGAAAATATGACCTTTGTTTCTAATAAATAGTTGTGGAGTGATTCTTTTGATAGAAGTGGCTATGTTTTCGTGACACTCCAAAATGTGCAGATCATGTCAGATTTCACTCGATGTACATTTATATATATGCATGTACTGTACACAGTTTATAGTACTACTATGTACACGCCTCCCTCTCTGTGGCATCTGATTTGAAAGTCAGATCTTTCCTATGAGTAGCAACCTGAGGTCTTTTCTTAATATCAGTGTTTATACCTATCTATGTTTTAAAGCAGCATTTTGCGTCCTTTTCTATGATTTTTCTCAACCTCACCGATTCCACTTTGCCATAACGACATACATAACTAGGTAATCTATTTATATTTTACTTCAAATGGTGGCATAAAAGTCGAAAAAATTGCAACTTTCAACTTTGTTGTTCTCCAAGATATTTTCCGTTGGGAACCCAATAAACCTCGCCCATAATATGAATATTTAAACACTACGAACGTCATTGACAGATACGTAATATAACACCACGCTTGATTTGTGTACAGTCTATATGGCAGTTGTACCAGGGAGTTGCATAACAACTCCCTGGTACAACCAATGCGAAGTCTTGAATCTATTTTTAGCAACGGCTCATAACTAAACCTGCATCTCTGATTGGTTGAATTCAAACTAGTGGGTTTGGCGGAATTGTATGCGATTAATTTTAACTGTGAAATTTGTCGAGGACACTCTTCTCATTTATCAACATAAATCGTTAATTACTCGCTAATTAACGCTCTTGGCAGGGTGAAACTTGGATGGTATCTTAGATTGCTGTTTTATGATTGATACATGTAAAAAAATCGATGCACATGTTAAAAAAGTGGAAAAAAGCGACCCAACGCAAAATGCTGCTTTAAGGCCCACAGTCATTGACAGCTCGATAATAATATCCTAAACTTTTTTGAATGCTAATTGTGATAATTTTATGATATACTTAATATCCTCTCGTACTGTATTGTAGGCTCTGATGAGATTCATAGTAGGTGATGTCATGACTAACAAGTCCCCTTCAGTATATATGTAGTAGTACAGATTCATGGAGAAGGAGCTCATGAAGTACCAGTAAAAGATCTTCAGCGCAGATTCTTTGAAATACTCAAATCATTGTTTTCCCTCTTAGGGTCCTATAACCTAAGTATATATCCATGCGAACATGATGGCTTACTGTACCTTTGCTGCTGATACACCCATGTCATGGTGCTAGAGAAGTGCAGTAATTTCTTGCTCTTACCATACATCAGTGAGTTTAGATGTCATATGATGATCATTTCAGTCTGTCTAAATATACCTCTTCTAATAAACAGTGGTGTCAGATCTCTGGCATGGTGAAAAATGATGCCAAGTCACTATATACAGATGGTCTGTAAATTATAAAGACTCTATTAAAGGATGGTCGGTTACACCCCTGGCTGCAATCAATACTTGTAGAGCTGCAACAAGACTGATCTGAGAGTCACCAATCAGTGCATTTATATGAACTAAAGTAAGAACAGAAATAAGGCAGGCATATAAATGTAGGCTGAAGACTACAGTACTAGGCTTATTAATTGGCTACAGACTACAGTACAAGGCGTGTTAATTTTATATATTGTAAAAAATTTTTTAAAGTATCTGAAGTTTCTGCATGGATTGTTTTATGGGTTAATATCGGCAACAAAATTGAAGCCTACCGTACAGTAGTAACCTGTCCTGCACTCCTACTTGTAAATGTTTAAAGTTCAAAACTGCCCAAAATTGTCGGAAGAGTCCTAAAACATCGGATGAACATGCAAAGCATCATGGTGAAGAAAGATGTGAGGTAAAGCAAAGCAGTGTCAGTCTGTCAGAAAAAGAACAAAACCATCTCTACCGCAACCAGTCATAGTTTTGGGATGGACTTTTCAAGACTATAGATATGCAGGCAGGGAATTAACTTTACTGTGAGAACCACTGTAACACACATATGATTGCTAGCAGTAAGAGCCTTACACAAAAACAAAATTGAAAATCTCCGCCTTTAAGTGGTTTCAGAATCTGATGCTGATACTTTCGTGTTAATGTGTTCATATTTTCTGTGTAGTTTCTTTTTTTTCGGTTTGGTTGACATGTCCCTACACTTACTGCACTGTACTGTACCACTCTTGCTCTAGGCATAGACATCACTGTGATGGCAAGTTTAAATGCATACTGGAAAGTAGGCTATTACACTTCATCCTTGGAAGAAATTAACTGAAGCCAAATTATGATTTTATAATCTGAGTGTGTGCTAGCTTTACAATTATTGTTTTGAGAGTAATTACAGTAACATTGTGATTGAAATTCAAACATGACATGGATGAATGTTTCTATGTCTGTTTGTTCATATTCAAGCCATGTTGCATACCATATTAAACTCATATTTGCTGCACATATTTATCCCTGTGTTCCTGGAGCTTCTGTGCAGTCATTGTGTCATCAAACATGGTAGGCAGTGTTAAGAGCTTACATGATTACTAGCTCATCAGTAAAGAATCAATGACATTTTGACCTCTCCCTCCCTTGCTCCCTAATCTTTCGACACGTGTTCCCTCCCCTCCCTTCATTCCCCTCCCCTCCCCTCCCTCTCTCCCTCCCTCCCTTCTCTCACCTCTCCTCCCTTCCCTCGACTCTCTCCCCTCCCCTCCCTTCTCTTCTCTCCCCTTCTCTCTCCTCCATTCTCTCCCTTCTCTTCCCTCCCCTCCCTTCCCTCCCCTCCCTTCCTTCCTTCCTTCCTTACTCTCCTCTACCTTCCAGCCCTTCTCATCCCTCCATTCTCTTCCATCCCCTCCCTTCTCTGAAATATTAGAAACATGAAATGACTGTACAGTAGGAAAGTTCAGATGTTTACAAGTTCTAGTGAAGGAGGCCTTGACAATGTTTGAATGTGACTCTCTGTCATCACAGCCTAGTTCTACTATGCAAATATCCTTTGGCACTAGATCCGGATCAGATCCAGTGATGTTATCTGCCCTTGTAATCTCTCCAGGGTATAATACAATGTTGATCTGGACACGTTTACACTTTAAGTGGTACTCAGATCCTCCGCGGATGTTGCCAGTATTATGGAATTGGGAGTGTCTTCTTGAGCAAGTGCGGATTGCGAAATAAAGCAGTGAAGTTGCCATGGTTGCTGCTAGCTGTGCATTCGCTACAGTACTGTATATATATACACACATATAATACAAGACTATATGTACTCTTGTACGTAGTACTGACACCGACAAAACAGCAAAATAACGATACAGAATAAAACAAACATAACAACGATGAATGTAATTGCCACAGTACATGTACTAGGCTAGGCAAACAGCTGGGTATGTGCTGCATATAATGTTTGTTGGAAGCACAGAAGGAAGATGGGCGAAGCACAGAGAATCAGTGGCATCACCAGACTTTTCAGTCTGGGGGGGCACAGGGGGGGCACCAGCATTTGATGGGGGGGCACTTAGGTGGATACGGATTGCCGTCCTGAGGAGGGGTCTAAGGGGGAGGGGGTGCCCCCTCCAGGTGTGGCGGAACGGGAAAATTATTGGGGGGAGGCTAATGTGTAGAGACTATCTAAGCGGAGCGCCACCATCGGTTGGCGCGGAGCGTACAAGAAAATTTTGGGTTTTTCAAATCCCCAGATGGCCGGAAACGGCACTTCCCGAGTGTTTTATGCTGCGAATACCTAGCCCTAAAATATGGGTCTCAAGCCTGGAATTTCTCAGATTGCACGTAAAAGTCGGTAAAAACATTGCAATTTGTATATTCGATGGTGTTTTAAGAGAGTAGCTATTACTCGTAGTGTACTCGCAAAGACGTTTTTGAGTGTAGTAAGAGGATGTTTGAGAACTGGCTGAAATGAAGCAAGTCATTGGCCTAAGACGAAGTTGTGTTGCGTTTACCGGTACTCACACTCACTGCTTCCACTTTTCACGGAGCTTGAAGACGCGGTTGGGGTGACAATGTGGTCTATAGCCAGGGGACGGGCCGAGGGTCCCCCAGCATTTACTAAAATTATTACACCTATATAGTATACGTGTGCATCGGACAGATCGACAAGTATGCATTGAAAAATGGGCAGATGCACGTTTCGGAGCCTTGGTAAATATTGGGGGGGCTTATCATGCATTTGCCCCCTCAACTTTTTCATTGGGGGGCTGAGCCCCCCAAGCCCCCCGGTTCCGCCGCCACTGCCCCCCTCCCCTTTGGAAAATTTTCGCATACAGAGGATGGGCTAGATGCAAAATGCTGCCACATTTGATGCTAAATTCGATCTGAAGATATCTCCAGAAATTGCTATTTTTGAGGTAATGATTTTAACAAGGCGCAGAATTTTGCAGAGGATATGAACCACATGCTGTCGATATTATGCCTAACCCTATATCAATAGAACCTACATTTGTTGAATTAATGTGTGCATGACCCCCGACTCCTTTCTTGTCCTTCTCGTTTTCGCCCATTATCTATTAAGATGTAATAGGTTCCAGCATCGTTATTGGCTCCTATCAGGGATCTCACCATGCAATCCAAAGTTTGATCACACATCGAGTATGGCTCAGTATGCAGGTGTGAACATTCGCCATTTGTTCCTACAAGCATCTGACCTCAAATGACCTCTGCACCCCCTACACAACAGGGTTAATATATGGGTCCACAAATATAGGCAAGTATGGTGCCTGCACTGCCTGCGGACCCTCACATTCTCACATTTCGTCAGCTCCTAACCTGTGAACTTCAGACCAAGGCAACATATTGCAGTACCCTCCCTTCTCACAGTCATGTAGCTCGTGAAGCGGACGTGTATATCCGCTGGTATGGCGTGAGCACTGACACATTCAATGTAAATATCGACACCTGTTGTGATGGCGCGGGTTACGACTTCGATATACCCGACGTTCAAGGATAAACTTTTTCATTTTTTCGCTGCTCATTTGAAGAAAATACGAATTACTGTGCTTCTTTGTCCTTATGAAAAACCAACTCAGATGATGGGAGTTGAATATAACAAAATATATATATATATTTTTACCAACCCAAATCTCAGATGGGGGGGCACTCGGGGGGCACTAGGTTTTCCAGGGGGGCACGTGCCCCCTTGGCCCCCCCTTGGCGACACCACTGCAGAGAATTGCCACTAAAATTACTCAACAGAAAGAACCCACAATAAGCATGCATTGGATTTTCTTTGATAGCCGCGAAATACGCAACATGGCTTTGAAAATTCACCAAAATGCTGGATTGAACGGACCAATAACGATGGCAGTCACCACTCAAGTCTCCCGCGAAACACAAAACCATACACTTGGGACTTGTTGCAAGGTCAAATAAACAGATATCTCGGGTCACTGTTAAATTGAGGTTGAATTGACGTCGAGATCAGATCTGGATCTGAATTGCAATTACACTACTCTCTTGATCTCGAGATCAGATCCAGATCTAGTGTAAAAGCAGTCTATGAGTCTGTGATCACCTTTAATACCTACAGTAGGGCTATAGTAAATCAGGTTTATATAGCCATTGTAGTTCAGCATACATGTTCCTATTGTACAAAGTAACCTTGGTGTGCTAAATTCAAATGTCAATACTGTGCATCATTTGAGAATGTGTTCTTTGTATCTTTAATTGTAATAAATTTAAATCCACCAATGAGAATGCTTGGTGGCACACTATTACAGGTAGATCATATTTTGATAATAAATGTAAACAAGTGCAATACATGTGTCAACTTAAATCAATGTTGGCAACAAACAATGGTACCTTCTTCTTGATTATGCTACTCAAGAAAATTGTGCAAACTTACATGGAAAGATAAAACTGTGATCAAAGTTGAGAACTCGCTGGGAATCATCTTTGACATAAATAGCTCTCTGTGTTGAGATGTGATTTACAGGATAGCTCATTTTTGTAATAGGCAGTGTACATACAGCCTGGTAATCCCAAAGGAATTTCTTTATTGTTAACCTTTGACCAAAATGTAATAAGTTATAAAGACACATTTGTTTGGATGGAACCCTACCTTTGCAGCTTCCACTGATAAGGAGTATGTTTTGTGGGGGCTAGACAAGTCTGAACTGTCGTCAAGGGCAATCCATACAACTTAAAAAGTTAAGGAGTGTTTCCTTTCTCAAAACGGACCTCTATCACACATGATTTGATCCAGATTCTCTGCTTTGTAAGTTTTTGTAAGATTTTAAGACTAAGTTTATCAGATTGCTTTGGTTAAATATGGAGTTTATTCAGTTCGTCTCTTTCATTGAGAATTGACTTTTGAGATGTTACATTGGTTTTGTTACAGCATGGGTGTGATTGGATTAGTGTGCATTACTTTGTAGGTATATCAAGGCAATGTTCTCAAACTTCTCTATGGATTAATGGTTGAGTTACATTACCATGCCAGGATTGAAGTGTCATCTTCACATACTGCAACTACAGTACAGTATATGTAATGTTGTGACTTACAGTACTGTATGTACAGTCAGTTGTCAGAATGTGTATACATGTTAAATTCTTACTTTATTTTTTCCAGTGAGGTTGACTTCTCAGTGTTACTTGTTGATCTTCTGCTTTGGTGGTTTGATGGGATTAGTGAATTATATTGAACTTAAATTGATGGATACATGTGCTTATGCCTTACTGTAGTTTAGATTATAGTTCTAACAACTCAAAGAGTTTCCTAGCTTAATTCTACTGTCAGGGTGACGTTCTGTCAGCCTAATGGGTTTAGCTCCTGTTACTCTTTTTGTTCTTTTCAATTCTGTCCTACTTGTCTATTATGTCTTTGTAATATTTTTGTATTTTGAACAATCTGAGTGCGAATAAAATCAAATCAAATCAACTACTGTACATATTTAGTAGGTTGTAAACACAGAGAAATTGTTCACAAGTGTTGAAACTGAAAACAATCAATTATAGTACAAACTACTTGAAATGTATTACCTGTATCCATGACTTGTTGTACATGATATAGACCAAAAGAAGGCATATCTTTTTGAAGGGGAAAAGTTATACGAACCAAAACTTTGTAAGTTAGCATTATGTTAGAAAGTCAGCAGCAAAATTCACAGAACTTAGCTTACCTGGTAAGGGACTTTATGAGCAACGATATTCAGTACCTTCTGCATCGGATTGATTACCATTTAATATATTGTAGCCCAATAGTTAATATTATTTAGCACTGTATGTGTATGCACTACGCTAGCTCAGTAGTACCGTGGTACTGTACTATGATTCAGAACATCATGCGGTACATATCATTAACTGAGCTACGACATGAGTGTTCTTTTTTAACACGCTACCACAACATACACACATAAGTTTGTACATGTCTATATACTGTACACAGTCTCCTCAGTTTACAAAATCTTGCAAATTTGGTTCTTGATTGCATTTCATCAGTCATTGTTGGATTTGGAGCAAATTAATTGCATTTTGATATTAAAACTGATCAGAGTTGGACAATCCTCAAGAAAAGATTGTAATATACCATATATACTGTATGTGTCAAATCAGTAGACAGAATACATAGCAACTGCAATAGCTTTACCCAGACCTACAGTATGCATATATATCTAAAAGTAGCTTGCAGTAATTTGTTTCTTAACTTAATAATTCTAACTCAAACATTCTTAAACATACCCTACCTTTCGATGTGAGTGACAGAATGTTTAATAGAGATAAAGCAAACTAAATATATGTCCCCACAAAAAATGTGTGTAAACATTTAGAATTAAGTGTATAGACAAATTGAATTCAGAAATCTCATACTGAGTAGTTTTTTGTCTCTAAATCAACCCTTGTGCTGTCGTGTTGATGTTATACACACAATATTAAAAACTATCATGTGAATTCCCAACAATGTTGGATGTCAATCACACTAGTTTTAAAACAGAAGTACAATAATTTCTTCCATTTGCTACACCACTGCTAGGCTCCTGCTGGTATAGTTGGCCAACTTGGCCTTTTGCATTCCAGATTGCTTGTTATTCTACTGACATAACAATAAAGTACTAACGACCCAACCATATTGATTTCATAATACAGTACTAGCTAGTATACAGTATGTGTGTAGTGTGGACAAACTGAACATATGTTGCTGCAGTATCTGCTTTTTGTTTGTATGTGTTCACTTCACCGTCATTGATTTTGAGTAACATAAGCTTGGTATGTATAATGTAATACATAGTAAATCGTAAGGTTTGAGGCTTTGGCAGTGTGTATTTTCAACTACTACGGTATGTGATAACAACCAAATTAGAGTATCCAAGCTGCATAGGGTTGACTCGGGCATTGTTTTAATAGCATTTTAATATTGCCCGGACTTAATAAGTTGACCTGAGCATTTAGCAATGTTTGAAAAGTTTTTAAAATTTCCCAGTCTGCGGCATTTCTTGGCCTGATCATCTAATACTGTGTGATCATTATTTTATATTCCCAGACTTGAGTAATTGGCCTAAGAGCATTAGCAGTGTGTGAAGACTTTCATTATATATATTATTACCCATAACAGTTGGCCATGATACTTTAACACTGTTAATACTTTAACACTTGGATAAACATCCAAGAGATTTTTTTTTTTCTTACCTGGTGGTAGATCACTGATATATAAGTTATGGGGTCTGAGGTACCAGCTATGAGAGAAATTAATAGAAAATAGCACCCCTTGCCCCTGTCCCTCCCACAGAATCTATGGTTTAAATTTATGGCTGGTCAGTGCTGGGATATATGTACAATGTTGTGCCATCAGTCTCTACCTCTCTGACCACAGACTTTGAAAACAACTTTCCTGATAATACCATCAATTGGAGATGTTCCTTTCTCTTTTTAGATACAAGAGCAAAGGTGAATCAACGCAGAAGAGAAGATGGAGAGGCGAATGAAGGCCAAGCAGGGCATGCATCCCAGGAGTAAGAGCTTTTCAGAGGAACCAGTACATAACCTCGGGAACAGTAATATGCACAGACAAGTCACATACGATGACTCACAGACACGCAAAATGGATGTCGAGGGTGACCAAGATGTCTGGATGAACGTACGTATAAATTTAGGAGCCAATGGAACTTGCAGTCATTTCTTGTATATTGAAACTGCATGCCATCGCATCTGACATCACAATTCATAAGGGGCAACAAAAAAACACAAGCAGTGATAACTAAACCTCTACAACCTTGACACACTGAGTTCTCAATAATATCATGGTAAAATAAAGCTAATATCCCTTGAAACTTGCAGGCAAAAAGGACTGTTCTCTACCCCAGGGCATGGGCACAATGTTCATCCATAAGTTCATCATTTAAGTGCATCATTTAATACCTCACATTTCTAGGAAACTATCAGTTATTTGCTGTGAATAAGAATTTTCAAAGAAAGTTTCCCTTTCGAAGGAACAGTCCCAGATACTAGGATCAAATTCATTATTTTAACTGTCTCACTGGCAGAGACATTATTGTGTGTTGCTCTGTGTTCAGTACTTGGAAATATCTGGGTACTGAATATGAAACTAAAGTACTTAAAATGCACATGTTTTATTAAGGCCATACCTTGCAAGGCCAATAAAGTGGTTTGAAAAGACCTGCAATAAAATGTACTGCTGGTTGACACAATGCCCACAGACAAACAAGGAGAAAATATTTGTCTGTCCTGTATGTAGGCGTGGGACTCGAGTACATGAAAGTATGCAAAAAGATACCCTAAGGACTAAATGAATGCCGAGTTGTTGAAAACCAGCAGAAATGATTGACCCACGACTATCAGACCCTTAAAGAGGCCATGACACGAAAAATCCAACTCATCGAGAGTAACTTCCTCTGAATCTATGAGAAAATCTATGTTCAAAACTATCCTCAACACCTTGAAAACCTCAAGGACTAATTAGTAATTAACGTTTTAATATTCGCATCCGAAAATAGATATCTGAGAATGCGATTTCACAACAAGACAATGATGACGTCATGTTAGGAACACACGTGCAAAGCCCAGGCATGTATCGGATGCGCGACGATCATACCGTTCCATACAGTACACGCACATTTACACTGATAGAACAACCACTGTATTACGCTATATCGTTAGTAATTTCAAGTTTTTTTTACAACTGTTGTAAAGTATCCGAGAGAAATGCCGGTCCGTTGTGTTGTTGGGGGCTGCATAAATATCATTACCCATGCAATTAGCCTTCATCCATGGCTGAAGGACGAAAAAAACACGGCGATTATGACCAAGTTAGTGCACAACACCAGCGCCGATTTCACTGGGCCTAGCCAGTATGCAGCTCCGAATGAAGCGAACACTTCACGGAAGCATACTACGATCCCTCCTTTTTGTTATGAAATAAAACAAATGGACTTTAACGGTTCGACATAAAAGAGTCATTCTTCTGTCAAGTAATCCACAAAAAACTACTCTGAAGACCAGATCGGGGAACAGGAAACCTCCAATGGGGCAAGTGGCGATCCTTAGGAGGTAGCGCGCTGAGCACTAGTAGTACTATAGTATTAGCGTTACTACACTGAAGTCGCAATAGACGAAGAGATTTTACTGTATCATCTAAATTAACACCCCCTTCATTGCTCTATTGTATACTAATAAGCTATGAGGTTAGCTTCAGAAGCGATGGGTTACATCTTCTTGTGAACAAATCTCAGTGCCCCAATTTATTTCTGGAATATGCTGGATCAGTTAGTTATAGCAATAATTTCTTATTCCTATTCCAGGAAAACCATTTTTTTATGTTGTGGAGGGAGTGGGGGTAATGGGGATGGGTCAAAATACTAGGTAGGTAAAAAGATTTTATTCCAAAGGGTGTTTAATTAAATCTCAAAGCGATTTATTTTAAAGTCACAGAGCCAAAAATTCACACAACATAGTTCAAGTGTCAAATCATTGAACAAAATTTATTCAATATCAGTTCTAGACAGTCATTCTGGACAATCTGAACTAACATTAACAACAATCATTGTATTATATGACATAAAAGTAAAACTGTACTTTCCATAAACATTATCATTCTTAAATTACACTAATGTAATTTGTGACATCAAAGGAGGTTAAAAGAAAACAACTTACATGAATTTTTTGGCTTTAAGCCTACAAAGCAGTTGCATGTCCATCGCTATCAATCGTTGTTGTGACAAATTAATTAGAATAATCCAGAAGCAAATACAATAAAGGGTTATTTAAACCAAGAAACACTGCACGAAGTAACTCACATGCAAAAATGTTACACAAGCACGACGACACGTACAACACTGATGGGCAATGTGAAACACAGCATCACACGCATTAAAACAATCGAAGACCATTAACAGGGTGTACTGCTGAGTTTTTGAAGAAAGACTACAAAACAAACCAACTGCTGCTGAAGAAACAAAGTCTAAACATTCAAGAGTTCTGCTGCCTCCATTGGTCTTTATTATGACTTTTCTGTCAAATATCATTGGTGATATGGATATTTTGGTTTCCAGATTAAAGGTACGAATCAAACGTCTGGGAGGTAAATGCCCCTAAAAAGGTCAATGTCCGTTCCCTTATGCACATATTATATGACATCACGGTCATGTCAATACTTGTGTCCAAATGCTTCAAAACATGCCTTTTCTTTCAATGTTGTTGATGTTGGGTCTGGAAAATAACCTTTTCATCCTGAATTAAAAGTCTTGAATTTCAATATATCAACACTGAGGGAACCCTGACGGATTGATAATCCAACACAATCGTAGTTTACAAAAGGTGTTTCTGGAGGAATTTCTCAACCAAGGCTTCCTATACAATGAGTTTTCTCCTGGCAACTTGAATCCAGTGTAATGACCATTGGCTGGAAAATCACTTCTGATCCTTTGGACTGCACATGATGGTAGCACAACCCTGACGTGTCTTGCTAGGACCCCAAGTATCATTGAACCTGTTGACCGTAGGCTATGTATCTGTACTGCCTGGGAAAAAATTTATGAAAGTTCAAAATGTATTAATGTTGGCCATGATGTCCACAATAACAAGCAGGCATACAATGTACAGTTATGATTACATTTGTTGTGATTTTACACCTTCCGTGTATCATGAAACATTCTTTTGTTTCAGAAAATTGATTTGCAAAACTCCAGGCCAAAGTACTAGCCAAGTAATAATGAGTATGAAATAACACATATGCCTACCTAGCATGGCTGCATAATGCAACTTACATCCCCGAGCCAAACTTTCAGTATGCAACCAACCCTACTAGTACTACACACTCTACATATGGGTTGTAAGTTACCGTAACACAACGCACAATACGGTTTAGGGTGTTCCGCGAATTCCAACAACACATGCACAAAATGGACTGGATTTTGTTTTTAGATGCTTCCTTAATAAATTCTTACCACGTTGTATGTTCCTTGCAATGGTTTCGAACGGATTTCTTCTTCGATATGTTGTGGAGCTTCAATTTCGGCTCGTTTAACAGGCTCGAACTGATACGGTTCTAACACCTCCGCTCCACCCTCAACGTTCGGTTCAATATTGGAATGATCATCGCCTTCACTCTCTGCTTCGAATATGAGAAAGGGCACTCTAATTATAGCCCAATTTCACTGCCTAGTGAAGAACTATTATCACTTTGAACTTCGGTTGCCGCAATTGGTTCTGGATCCGCCATTTCACAGGAAATTTTGATTTGATATCGCACTTGTGATCGGTGTTTTGTTTAGTAACTACTAGTGGTATGTGTACTTGTCTACTGTGTACGTGAATGGTATGTTCGGAGGATCGTAAAGCAGCGACAAACAAATGTGTTCAAAACGTGACGTCACATGACGTCATGCGAATCGGAAAATTTTCGAGTAAACAAAGTTTCAAACGCCGAAAAGGGTAAATTCATTCTCAATTTTCGACTTGAAAAATCAAGTTTTAAACTGGCAGATTGGTTGATACATGTTCTAGAGAACATTCTTTGATGGATCCCAAAAATATAGGACTTTGAAATTTTCGTGTCATGGCCACTTTAACTGTGTGGTATTTGTATGGCCCTATAACAGATGAAAAACACATGAATACCATTTACTTCATGATACAGTAGAGTTGAAATGTACACTGTACAAACAGTACATATTATAGCAACCGGTGAAGAATGTAAGCAAAGGAAAAATAACTGAATCAACTACGGAAACAATGTCCTCTTAAGTTTCTAGATTTAACATCATTGATGGAACAAGAGTTCAGTAGGTTATATAGGACCCAGTTATGCTGACTGGGTGCTATAGGTACAGGTAGTTCTAAACAGGCAACTTATGTCTATTGGCAGCACATTTAGTACTAATATTAATGTCATATCCCCACCAGTCAGAACCTTTTGAAATTACAGATGACTCCATATATATATACATACTGTATATATAAAGAAAATCGATCACTCCATTTCGTGGGAAATCCTTAAGCACTCTAATACACATGAGCACAGCTCCCACCAGTGTAATATCTGTATGGAAGAAAGTTCTTCATTTAAGAAGCAGAGCCGACAAAAGCTGCAACTCAATCAACAAGCGTAGCAAAGTTGTGTCCAAATGTCGTCATGGCAACCGTACAAGAAACCCCTGACCCGCCCTCAGAGGAAATAGTCGTCCTTGCAAGATTCAGTTGCCTGATGATCGCCGCAGTGAAAGAACTCAATGTGTGCGTGAAACTCTTCAGTGCAACACGATGGAATAGCGTGTTTATACATATATATATATATATATATAGATATATATATAGATATATATATAAATAAATACATAAGATATATATATACATATATATATATATATATATACATATATATATATATATACACAGTAGCAACTGGATGATACTAAAGTGCCTTAATGTTCATGCAACATATGAATAGAAGGGGGGAGTGCCCTAGTGTAATAGGAGATCTTCCTACACCGATTTTTGTAACCCCTTAGTTCAAGTTTAACTGTGCACATGGGAGCTGTTAAAATGCTGGCAGTCTCCCAGATAGTCTGCTATACCATTCAGTGAGTCTTGATTCCTGTGAAAACTTTGAAGGTGCAGATATTGTTCAGACCTATGACATCTTGTTTTGATTTGTTTCATGAATAAGAAGTTAACCAGCTTTGTTGGTGTGGGTGTGTTTAGAGTATATATTGATTGAAGTAAAACTGTGCACAGTCAGTGATAGTACAGTTCTTTGCTTTGGGTGTGTATGATTTTATATAATGCTAGCCATGTCATATTGCTCATCAACTTTATATGGTAGTACTTACAGTAGGTGCAAACATCACACACCCACACATATTGCTATGTGTTCAGGCCCAAATAGTGTGGGTGATTGTTGCCTTTGAAATGTTTGATTTCCTCTGTTATACATACATATTACAAGATGAGGTATTATATATATGATTTGGTCAACCCTAAATTACTTTTAAAGTAGGAGAGGTTTGTCCATAAGGCTCTAGATCTATGTAAGGATCAAACTCTATTCAGCCCAGATTATAGTGTGCTCAAATTTAAAAAAGTGGCAAAATATTACTTTTTATCCAAGGTTGAATATTACCTACAGTACGGTAGTACTCAGGCACTTTGTACTGTAGATCAAACATTTAACTAGAAAGAGTAACATGTGTGGGAGTGATTATAAACTGTTACACTACTGTATAGTTTTATTTAATGTGGTTATGGTTAGGCTGTCCAATGAAGGTTGTGGTATTGATATATTGTATGGGTGTGACCAAGTGGTGACTTATATATCATTACACATTGTATTTATCTATCAGGAAGTTGTTACCATTGTAAATGTCACAAGTGCGTCCTCAATGACAGGAGTTAATCAAAATTTTAGAAAAGCCGATACTAAAATACACATCAGCAAGACAAGACATTTCAATTATGTCAGTCTAACAAGGGTGCTGCATGTAGGTAAGGGTGATTACACTACGACCCTGTCAGAGTAAAAATGCCATCTTTACACTGGCATATTGGCCTGTTCACCTTCTTTTGTACAATGGTTTGGGTCATTAACTCCTAAAGGTGGTCTCCTTTCATTTTGAAACTTTTGAAAAGGGCACTGTGACAAGCACTACCCCCATCTGGAGATTCATCCCAACTCCCACTTAACCACTCCCCTCCTCTTCCATGTTGGTGATGCCTTTCACATATGATGTAGATTTACAGTAGGAAGGTACTGTACATGAGCCTTACTTGGCTCGGTGGCAAGGACTTAAATGTTTTTGAAAAGTGGCTATTAAGGCAGCATTATAGAAGTCAATACCTGCAGTATCTTGGGTCATGGCTGATCATTTCTCGGTGAATCATGTCACAGTTAACTGAACAGCAGATTTTCTTGGTGTGTGTATTGACAGTCAAAAATATTTGGATTCAATCTCAAGGTTCTTTCTTTCTTTCTTGGAGGTGATAAAGACAGTGTCATTGGTAAATAGCTTTGTTCAACACTGAAAGATTTGTTGAGAAATATAACAACTCAGTCACTTAGCGAGAATATGTACAAAGTATTCAGAATTTATGTCTCTCAGGAGGGGCTGTGTTGGTATTTTAGGGAGAGTGAAGTTCAAGACAAGCACTCTCTTTCTTAGCTTAATTTTTAATTAGTTCAATATTAGACTCTTTATTTATTTTAATTAGTTCAGAAAGAAATTTCACGGTGATCGTAAACCTCTATAAAGCAAACCTGATAGAAAGTTTACGGTTAAAGATTGCAAAAGAACAAGCCAAGGGAAACTACAGTCTCATCTCAAGTCATCGGGACATGTCTTCTAGAAAGTGACATTTTTAAGGAATGAAATACCTTTGTTAATTTGGAATATGGTTTGAGATTTTACTGTAGATGTCCTATTCTTGAGTCGTGAAGCAATGCCGAGTGGAGCATACTTTTGTCGGCAGTGATAAATGTTACAACGAGGTGAGTTGAGCAATAAATTTTGTTTTTTGCATTTTTCTACATACTTGATTTCGTGCAGAGCTTTAGCTCCTGGAAGATGAAAAGGATTAAGGCCACGTCAACTGAGAGAGTCAGAAAAGCAGAACGGGACGAGGTGGAAGAAAGTCAGGAGAAACTAAGGAAACGAAAGAGTAAAACTTTCAGAGAAATTGTTGAGGAAAAGTGAGTTTGCATTCCAAGGAATTTGTTGCGCTGTATTCAGATTCTCCAGTGCGAACATTCAACATCAAATACTACAAAAGTGCTTGAAAGGCATTCTTCCGGTTGTATCAGGAATGTTACTAGAACACCCACACTGAAGACGTAGACCAATTTATTGAATGCCATCTGGGGGGATGGGTGTATTTTTGTGAAATCAATTGTTCTTAGATACAAAATGGTGCTATATTATGCAACTGTATCAATCTGTTTTGTTTTAAGGCCCTGGCAGCATGAATAGACCATTCTGCTACTCAGGAATTTGTGAACCTTTGAAAATGGGGGGGGGTGGAGGGGGGGAGGAGATCTAGGCATCGCATTGCAGATGGTTCCTTAGCTTTCCAATTTATGAGAAAGTAGATATATCTGACTTTGATTTTCAAAGAAATGTTTTTTTATCTGGTTTATTTTAAGTACATAATTTGGTCCTGCACAGTTTTGATATTAAAGTTTAACTATAGTGAATAGCTTACTTCAGTAAGCTACATTTGTAACTACTGCAGTGTGATAATCTTTGCCCCGCAATATCTGACCACTTTCTGAGGTAGTAATGAAGCTGAAGGCAATCCTGCTAGGCAGTTCTGCTGCACAGGTGTGTGCAAAATGAATTTGTATAAAACCTAGGAAAGGAAAGAATCAAACTTTCCATCTGTGAATTCAAAAACCAGACATACTCAATCCACCTGCCCACTCAACTGTCAATTGTACAGGAATAATCTTAAATATCATACACACTCTATGTTGTACTGGCAAGCCTTCAAAGAAACTGCCATACCTATTTATTTGTTCTATCAGTTTCTTGATTTCTGATCCTTCTTTGTTTGTTTTTGTAGCAGATTGTTTTATTCATTCATTCCATTAACTCTCTTTGTCCACCTGATGTCTTACAGGTCCTTTTGCGACCATAAACAGGATGCAGTGTTACTGTAACATTGTTGACTGCATTTTAAACTTGTTGCCCCTGTGTTCACTTATCTAGACAATGTGTTGTTTCAAGAATAGTGTGTGGAAGGCACACTGGGTCTCTACCTTGCAGGGTTTGTGATGACTGTTAGTCAAGCCTATTTCTTTTTGCCACACAGATTTCTAATACTGAAGTATGTATTATTATAACTTTTTGTTTGATGGGTGTCAGTACAAGACAGACAATCCCCCTGTGTGGGCAACCAACTGAACAGTTTTGTTCTATATCAATGAGTCTGACTGGTGTTTTCCCAAACAATGACTGGCTCTTTCTTCTAGGAAAATAAATAGCTCTCTATTGTTCGTCTGTTTGCACATCCCTTAAAGTTTGATGAGTCTGTTTAATGCCGTGGACAATGGCAATACATTCCAGAGGAAACTCTTGGCTATTATGCTCAGCTTATTGTGCCAGCAAATTGCCCTTTGGTGCACTTTTGTAAGACATGTAAATCTGTTTGAGGCCTGTTTGCTCACTGTGGGATTAAACAAATAAAATATCGTATAAAGTTTTGAGCCAGTTTTGGCTAACCTTGTCGGGGAGATGTATTTATGATATCCTCAAATAATGCTGGTGATATGATGGCAACAGTAACCTAGTAAATTTCAATGGGAATTTTGTGCAATATGTTCCGAGTGTCGACAGACCATGCACGTACTGTACCTAATATTGAACAATCACATTGCTGCATTCATACGAAGAGAATACAAAGCACCATCACAGGGGGAGGGAGTAAGGAGAGATGGGAGTGCAGGGGGCTTAACCACTGGGGCACCGGGCTTTATCCCTGGGGTACGAGTTTCATTTGGCTGCCCATGAAGTTATGAAGGGGCTGCGATATATGAAGAATGCAGAAGGAAGAGTCTGGTGACATAATTATCCCCAGTGCTCAGCCCTGATGCATCTGTTTATATTTGTGATAGCAGTGAAAAAAAGGAATTACAAGGATTTGCAATGTTTCTTTTTGTTGTACCTTCCTTGGATAGATATACTGCATCTGTTGCAAACAGAAATTGGGAGTTGGATGAATGATTGTTTTAATTTCTTCAACAACGAAAAAAGGAAGAAGAAAAAACAATTATGTGTCGGGTTGTTATGTTAAAAACATCCTTTTTTTTTTTATCGTCCGTATTATTCAGGCAGAGACGAGAAAAATTTCTACAAAGTGGCGTTGTCAAGGTTGAAGAGCTAGGTGCCGGTGAAATCACTAACATACTGGCAGACTTGCCATCTACTAATCTGGATTCAGACAACGAGCAAGAAGAGAGTAAGTCCCCGTCTCCTCCAATGGAGGAGGAGAGGACAAAGCCAAGGTTGGAGTGGCAGAGAGGAGAAGAAAAAGCAGTTCCAGATCGACGAAAAGAGGTAGGAGACTTTAACCAGCAACATTCAAAACATGCCCTACAGAATTATTAACTTCTGTAGAAACATGTCAAAAGGCCTACACATGCTCAGCTGCTTTAGTCCATGAGTTAGATTTTAAAGGTTCCAAGTTCTGGAACCTTAAAGAATTTGTAATGCATTTTTATTTCTTTGTTGAAACAGCATAAATTACGGAATGGGTCACGCCCACTTTGCATGTGCTGTAAATTTGTAATATTATAATGTGTACCTTATATCAGGAAACTTTGTATGTTGGAAATGGAAATAAAGCATTTCGATTTGAAAAATGGTTTGATTAGAAAATATGACACCAAGGATCAAAATGGTTATTAACTTCCATATTAAATCAAATGAAGAGCAGAAAATTGCATCAGTTGTTAATATAAAGGAAACCACTAAGTTGACGTTTATCTGTTTAAAGAATGTTTAATAGAGACAGTTTTATCTTAGAGGTTGAAGGAAGTTCATGGTAAATAAATCATTTGATCCTAGCATATTTATGAATGGTTACTGCATGTGTTGTTATATGAGTGGAGAAATGTTGTCCTATGAGGTACAGGAAGTTTGAAACAACTCATTTATGTTAGAAGTATTCTAACCTTACATTGTCGAATTAAAGTATGTTGATGTACCAATTGATATCCTTGTTGGGGTGAATTGGACTACACCTCTGACTAATTTGGTGCCTATTATTTCTGGTTAGTCAATGCATTCTGTTTATCAGTGATGTCTTCAATAGAAGTTCTTACGATATGCCAAGAGGTCCCCGGTACATGTAGATGCCGGACGTTCTTTTCATCAGTTTAACAAAGTTTCTTTTTTACTGACTCCATCTTGACCCCTTCATTTTCCCTGACAATACTCCCATTCAGCTTAGACAGAGATCCAACACACTTCCACCCAATAATCCCACACGAGATGAATCTGTTAAAAGGGTGCCCCCTCCGGTGAAGCCCAAACCGAGATCCAGGAGCGGTAGCCTGCGTGATCGCAGCAATAGCGTTAGTATTTACTGTGCACGTTAGCTTTGCTGTTGTGTTTCACACGTTAACTGACATCTGCAGGGGCCATCTGCACATCCATTTCCCAAGAGTACAATTCTTTATATCTACTGTAGAGCAACATTCAAAATTCTAATATATTTATCATGTGCGAGATACACACTCATCATTTCATGTGGTTTTTAAAGGATACTAACGTTTCAATTTTTTGTAATAATACTATGATAGTAATGGTGTTTCACATACTATTCTACAATATCAAGTGAATTTCTGTGTGTCATTATCAGGGCCGGACTAAGCGTGTGGGGGACTGGGGCACGCAATTGTGTGGGGGCCCTATAGTCTGTATTTTTTCCGCACTTTCGTGGTTGCAAATTCAGAGAGTATTTCATCGTGTTTCAATGAATTTAAAATGTCACTTTCGATAGCAAGAATACTGAGGTTTACCAGTCTCTGTTGGCTCATCGTGGTTCTCATGTGATTTTTAATCAACTTAAATTTTGAAAATGACCTTTCACCGCTACAATTCGACAATTACGGCAGTTTTGTAAATTTTAGGATACTCTAAATGTGGGGGCCCAAAAATGTGGGGGGCCCGGAGCACGTGCCCCTGTTGCCCCGCCCTTAATCCGCTACTGGTCATTTTATGCAGAGAATCATCTTGCTCTCAAGTTCACTGAGTTGAGGTATGATACATAGCCTTTCAAGTGAAACACCATTACTTTTACTAATAATATCACATCTATATTTATATCACCAATATACTCACCATTCTATTAATGTGCAACAGACAAACTCATTCCTAACCCATTCATCATTGAATTATATTCGACCCCTCTCCTTCTGTCTGGAGTCCGCTCTCTGAAATTGCAGGCAGAATGTACAGAAATTTGCCCTCTTATACTTGCAACTCTTGAAATGATTTCCTTGGAGAGGCAAGTACATATTATCTGTCATGAAAGATTACTAGAAGGCTTAGACATGATATACTGGAGCATGCTGTACTGAGGAAGTGTGATGCGGAGTTAAGTAAACTTCATATCACTGTGCAGCAGAATAACAAATATTCATGGATTTATTACTAACATCAAATATGGAATGGCTTCAAAACATTGCTGTCAGCATTTGCTGTGAACTTCAGGGTTAAAATGAAAAAGTAATTTCTTTCTTTAACTTTTGCCAAATAGTGAAGATAAATTGTACTTATTACTGGAAGCATTGATCGTCCTTCTTGTCACTTATATTGATTACAGTGAATTTAATCTACATGAAGTTTCTGTAGTGACATTTCTCCCCCCCCCCCCAAACCCCTCTCCCCCCTGTTGGCACCTTAAGCTTCCTCACCGTATACTCTTTGGTATAATTACAAACTGAAAAGTAAAACCACTCTTGCCATAAAACGGTGAACAAACTGGCAGCCTCTGTCATTCCTACATGCTAAATGTAATTATGAACACTAACTTATTTCTGTGCTACCAGAGTATGATATTCTGAATATTAGCAAGGCATAGCAACCAGAAAATAAATAACTACTGTCCTCTCCCAGAGTCAGTATATTAGCAAAATACTCAGAGAGAAAATTTGATATAATAACTTTGATTAACTTCAACTTAATTTTTAACTCAAATTTTAATTTCTCTTTGGGTTAGTGGCTAGCACTTGAAAAGTTGTGGCCTACTGTATGTTATTGTGAAGAAATATAAACCCAACAGAATTGGCCAGAAGCTAACCTAGGGTACATGACTTGTTAATATACGTGCATTTATACATATGTGCAGGAAGATATATGTTGTGTCTGAGAAGTATGGTAATTGCAGAAAAGCATAAATAATACATAGTGTTTGATAATACAAAGTACACTGCAGTGTTTGATTAACTTATTGCTTAACTGGGGGAGAGAGGTGGGAATTAAGTGTTTTGTTAATGATATACCTTAACAGTCTTGTTGACTCGTTTGGTTAAACGATAACATAAGCAAGCACTTACCTTACTTACCTATTCTAAGTAATCTGTCTTTGGTAATTCCAACGTTTTTGTGATTTATCATTCAAAGTAAACATGTATGCTAGTATTGCATCAGTCGATGTGGTTCTTTGCCCATGTTACCAACATAAAAAAGAGACTTTTGTCATCTCCTTACCCTGCTCGGCTTAGGAGATCAGGATGTTAAAACATGTGCTGTTATAGTTTACAGCACAAGTTTAAAACATGTGCTGCTGTATTTTCACCAAGATCAAAAGCATGTATGAAATTAATGCAGCCTTTACTACTGTGTGAAAAGATTAATATATCTGAAACTCATTTGACTGAGCACAGGACATGTTGACTTCTAAGTGACGGGTGTACTGTTCAAGCCACGACTTTTCTTATATTAATCAGTCAGTCAAAATTCAATTGTCGCACTTTTTACACTGCAGTAGCAGTGTGTAAAGAGTAACTACTTTTCAAGTTGTTTACTCAAAGCTAGACAAAAGTACCTTAATTTCACTGCTTGATCCCTTTGTGGATCTTAAAGCTCCTATACCCCCCCCCCCCCCTCCGTAAAGCAGAGTTTAGAGTTGGTATTCATACAAATTTTGATGCTACTACATTTTAAAATGACCACATTAGCTCTAGATAGTCATGTTTCATTTCGAATGGAATAAAGTAACATTTGAGAATTTTCCAATCTGCTACTTGCATACATACAGTATGAGTATTTCAGTATTACTGATGTGGTGTATATGAATATATATACACAGTATGTTGCTATGAAAACAAAATGTTGGGATTTTTTAAGCCAAACAGAGTTACTGTAGCTGAGTGTAGCATGCCCTTGATTATCGCTCATATTACAGTCTGTGTATTAGTATACATGTATACACTGTCATCTACGAACACAAAGAAAACTCTGTCTTTGTGTTCAAGGTTATTTAAATTGTGTGTTTGTACCCACACTTGTCTGTTTCCTTTACATGCAAGCACCTCTCACCATTCACAGTCCTAATTACCACTGTCATATAGTAGCGCCTAACCTTATCTCATTGCCTTTTGTGTCTCGGAGATGTTACTAAGCCAGCCTGGACTCTCTTAGCTTAATTTCATTGCATTTCCAAGGGGTTTGACGATATAATTCAACAAAAACCAGGCACAATTCAACTGGAAATTAATTCTCCTTTTGTTAAGGTGTGCATTGTAAGAGGTGCATGCTGTCAAATACAGTTAACCCAACAAAAGGAGAGTTAACAGAAGAACTCTCACTAAGGTTAGACTTGAGTGTGCTTGTCAGAAAATCAGACCTTTAAAGAAAGAATATATAGACAAAGGGGAGTGGAATCTGTTGAAGTAGTTGAAGTAGCATTAGATGTATCTTAAAACGAGTATTTAACCAGTTAAATTTGTAATTCTTTGTATAGGCTTAATGTTATCAACGTACAGTACACTTGTTCACTACACATTTTGCAAGACCTTCATTTTAGCCTTACAAGACAATAAGTGATCATCTATAAATTTTGATTTTCATAACTGCAAATTCCTAAATTAAGATTTGGTATGACAGAAAAATCCTGTTTACTAAATAATGTATTGCTGACCCCCCTTGCCCCCCCCCTCCCACCCTTCTTCCTCAAAGTAACAAGGATATGGTGCAATAGGTGTATTCCAAGCTCACCAGTCAAGAAAGTTTCAGATATTGAAAGACTAAATGCCAATTAGTTGACTGTTAGAGAGCAGAAGGAGGAAAGTCATTTAGCCCATCAATGTCCCAAATTATTAGGACATCACACTGTGGCCAAATTTGATGTGTTCACATGTTTTATTTTAACTGGTTTACATTTAGGATAAGAAAATGCTGCAAAGGTGTCATTGGAGCCTGTAGCTTTTCTACCATTTTTTTAAGGAGTTTGGAGCACATTTTTTCGTGTGTACTAATCCTTCTGTTTTATCTTTTTGATTTGACGTGCTGCTGTGTGTGCTAATCATTGTATATTTCTGTGTTCCAGTTTTGTAACCTTTAAAAACAGACAAAAAAAATATGACAATACAGAACAGCAATTTTATTCATGATTTAAATTTTTCAAACTTTGATGTAAATTGCCACTAAATTTGGGATGATGGCATTGCTTTCTATTACCAAGTAAATGTCCAAACTTGTGGAAAAGGGACAGCATTTCCAAACAATTTGTTGAAAGGTCTTATAATTTTAACAAAATACTACTGGATTAAATCAGTTTTAAAATTCTGCTTTTCTAATTAACAAGCATCGGAAGATAGATAGATATTTATTCAGCCACCGATCATAACAATACAATGGAAATTGTAAAAATATAACTTCCTTTCACAAGTTTTGAATGAGAGACTCAAAATTCTTGTGACATTCAAACCTGGTAACGTCATCTTTCTTGAAAAGCTAGGTCTACACAATATCCAACCTATTGGGTGGTAGTATTGGTCTGATGATTTCACTCAAGTCGATACAAGTCAATACAAATACAAGTCAAATGCAAGTCATGGTCAATAACCAGGGCTGTTCAACATTGTCAAAAGTTACTATGCTATAAAAATAGAAGAAGAAAAGACAAGATTTTGTTCACAGAGTGCTTTTTCTGTCTTGTTCAGGTTGAACAGAAGTTTATTGAACCAGAGGTATTCACCACAACGGACTCCAGAACGACATACTCAGCACCACCACCCTCTATGAGACCCGCATCAGAGGTTATCACCGCTACCAATACTGGGAGTACCTATGCTGCACCACCACCAGCCACCTGGTCAGCCCCAGCGACCAGGTCAGCCCCAGCGACCAGGTCAGCCCCAGCGACCAGGTCAGCCCCAGTGACCAGGTCAGTCCCATTGACCAGGTCAGCCCCAGAGACCAGGTCAGTCCCAGAGACCAGATCACTTCCAGCCAGCAGGTCCCCTCCAGCTGTAAGGAGAACAGAACCAGAACCAGTTGAAAAACCTGTCAGTTTCCATGACAAGTTACATAAGGCCAGACAGTATGAGAAGGAGAATGATGACGAGGAACAGAAAGCGAAAGAAGCTGCGAGAAAAGTCTACAAGCCCAAGAGGTCCAGCATCTTTGCAAAGATCCGTGCGTTTGACACCGGCGAAGCTTTTAAGAAGGACAAGGATCAAGAAAGTGTGCCCAAAGTAGAGGAGAAAGCCAAACCAGTAAGTAACAACATAGTTGCATGAATAAATATGTTTTAGTCTTTTTTTCATTAAACAAATTAATGAAATGAATGAAATCATCTCGCTCTCTATCTGCCATTGGTCAATCCGTATTATACAGTACGGTGTTAACCAGGCCAATTTTTTTATGGTGAGCCGAGATGTCCAAATTTCTGTGCTCTGGAGGTCATCTGACAGAAGACTAGTTGTTTACACCAAGTTCAGATTGCATTGTAACTAAATATTCCAAAATCGGTAATATAATTGGTATTATCCCCAAAGCTGGTGTGTAATTCACCCAACTTGCAGATCTCGTCTACAGTGTACATATTGGTCATTGCTACGTTCATACATTTTTTTTGCTACCAAATTTGCTGTTCGGACAACCAAAGAGTAAGGCCTTGTAGTCCCAGGGACAAGCAGAAAAAAACTCCTTAAAGATCTGCCCTGTGAAGTCAGACTTAATGCTACTTCTGGCAGTGGCCATTTCATGGTATAATGGTCATATTTTTGTTGAACTACTTTACTGTATGTTTAGTATTCATACCTTACAAAATGTCAGTAAATAAGGAACCAAAAAATCACATCTTCAACATAAGTAGAGAGATTTATGGTTAATAATTGATCAGTGAACTTTGTCCCCAACCACCAATGGCATAGTTATGTGATGAATTGTACTATGTGTGCACATTACACACCGCTGATCAGAAGAGGAGTATTTGTAAACCTCTTGACTGTAGTGCAACTACACTTGACGAGTAATTGACTGTTGTAAACAGAACGGCAAAAAATCAGACGGTATCAGGAAACTGAAACCGAGTGTCAGCCTCATATCTGTAGACAAGTGGTTATATCCCACATACCATATACCATATTGAAGGACAAGTAGTTAAACCTTGATATACTATTATATACATATAGACAAGTGGTTACATCCTGAATACCATATACCATATTGAAGGACAAGTAGTTAAACCTTGATATACTATTATATACATATAGACAAGTGGTTACATCCTGAATACCATATACCATATTGAAGGACAAGTAGTTAAACCTTGATATTAACATTTAGACAAGTGGTTACATCCCGAGTACCATATACCCATTGAAGGACAAGTAGTCAAAGCTTGATACACTGTATATACATTTGGACAAGTGGTTACAACCTGAATACCATGTTTACCAGTTGAATGACAAATAGTTAAACCTTGATGTATTATATGCACATATAGACAAGTGGTTACATCCTGAATACCATATACCATATTGAAGTACAACTAGTTAAACCTTGATATACTATTATATACATATAGACAAGTGGTTACATCCTGAATACCATATACCATATTGAAGGACAAGTAGTTAAACCTTGATATACTATTATATACATATAGACAAGTGGTTACATCCTGAATACCATATACCATATTGAAGGACAAGTAGTCAAATCTTGATACACTATATATATATATGCATGTGATCATCACAGTCAATATGGAACATAAACTTCAATCATTGCCTAAATCCTGATAATTTTTCTGTTTGGATAAGATATGCCATCAATATTTAGTAGGTTTTATATTATATTGGTTAATCTAGAGTTGTTCTTTTACAGGATATTGAAGATGATGACTTTGAAGATTTAGTAATAATTATGTCTCAGAAAGCGAGAAGTCATCAAGGGTTTGGATTCCAAACATCTGGTGGATATGATGAGAAGAAACCATTGGTGGTGTCTAGTGTTAAAGCAGGTAATAATGAAATGGATCTCCCTCTCCTAGCTATTACCACTCAAATCTGCTTAATTGTTTTAGATGGTAAACTCTCAAGAATCAGTAAATACAATCTCTTTTGTTTGATACTGAACAATCAAAGAGATTTATTTATGTCTCAGTCAAGTCAAAACTAGCTGATACTATCTATGGACAATCACAGAGACGTCTCTGTAGGAACTACAGGTAGTCAGTTGCTACATAAGCATCATCAAGTTGTCTGATACATCAGCTGCTGCATCTGCATATAGCCTAATATTGTATCCCTACAACGTTGGTATACCTAGGCCATAGGTTGTATGTAAGTATGATGGTAATATAGGCTTGTTATCATTCTATTGGACATTTTTATTCATAGCATTGAACAACTCACATGTACTTGAATGGCGGCAGTCTCACAAGGTTGTATAGTTTTTGGTATTGCAATGTAATCAGCCGCTTGGCACGATTGTGTCAGGCAAAACAAGGAAAGATCTATCTTTCAGGGGATTATTACACTCGATAAGTTTGCAGTTGTTTTACACACTTAATATCATTGAGGGAACTCTCTATATGTAATCTGTCGTTTTTAATTGGAGTTTGGCTGGTTGTTGTATTTCACAGGGAGTGTAGCAGACTTCAGTGATCTGAAGGTTGGTGATCAGATTCTCAGCATCAACAAGGAGAGTACCAGACGCTTCAATCAGGAAGACGTCCACCAGTGTCTCGGCCAGTCCATTCTGACAGGCAAGCTGACTTGCAAAGTACGAAGATACCCAGACGGAAAAGTACCAGAAACGACAGGTATGGAGTTTACATATCTTATTTATCATTTACATCGAAGGATTTTTGTTTCCATGCCTGTAAAATTCATGACATTTTCTAAAACTAACAAGAAGTCTTACAGAGTAATGGAATATTTCTCATTCAAACAATATTGAAGGTCAATACAGCGCATAGAGTCATCACAAGACTAGTCTTCCTTCTGATGTCAACAATGTGACTTATCTCCCTCCCAAAGACAAAACCCTGATGTCTGTCATTTAGTATAAGACAACACTGTGACCTATCTCTCTCCTTAAGACAACACTGTATGTGTCCCACTTAAATACAACACTGTGACTTATCTCCCTCCCCAAGACAACACCCTGATGACTGTCTCTCTCCAAAAGACAACACTAAAGTATGACTTATTTCTTTCCTGAAGACAACACTGCATATCTCCCTCCTAAATACAACATTGTGCCAAATCTCCATCCTAAAGAAAACAATGGGACCTGTCTTCTTCCTGATGACAACATTCTGACTGGTGTCCCTCTTAAAGACAACACTAACTGATCTATCTCCTTTAAAGACAACACTTTGACTTATCTCCATAGTGATGGAAACAATTTATCCAATGGTAATGTTATAACTGTAAAAATGTCATTTGAGAAGTGGAAGAAACAATACTTTATCTCTGTTGCTTAGTTCTGAAGTTGCTTTGTCTAAACTGTTTCAGCTGTGAAGGAATCAAAATTCCAAAGAACTTTCCCCTCAAAGCAAGAAAGTCAACCCCCTCCAGTACAAAATCAACCCCCTCCCGTGCAAAGTCAACCCCCTCCAGCACGTCAGCCTGTGAGGACATCGCAGCCTCCGGTTGAGAGCGTGACTAGTCACAGCAAACAGGAACCTGCTGATACAGATATCGATGTTTTGAGACCAGGTCCAACTAAGAATGCCTTGGCTAGGGCACGTCAGATGCTTGATGACCTCGAGATGGAAGATGAAAGCCTCGAAAGGTTTGGAACTTCATTAATTGTCTTCTTGGGGGGGGGGGTGGGGGTGGGGGCTGAGGGAAGCAAGGAGGTTTGTTTGAATGTTTGAAACTGACAAGGATTATATTGAAACCATTATTTAATGTCTTGTTGAAAACATGAAAGATTTTAATCTTACTTAACAATGGCCAAATGCATTAGTTCAGGCATTTCTTCTTCTCTTTTGATGCAAATTAATGTCATTTGCTCTGTCTCTGGTCATTTCACAGACTGTACTGTTGTGATATTGCTTCATCACAATGACTTGATTGATATATTTTGAAGTGTTCTATACCCTAAAAGATATGTAAAAAGAGCTGTCTGCATTTGCTTGTCAATTTCCTACAGTTTCTCCAAACCATGGCATAACACTCAAAATTAGACTTATTGCACAAATTTAGACACCAACCGAAATTTTCCATGAAATTGATTATTAATGAGTAATTACCGATTCCACTTGAATGTAAGATTTGCTCATAAGGACTCTCTGTCATCTTGCTATTAAGTTATGCTCAATAGAAGTCGAAGCGTTCAATACAAAATTTTACTGAAATTTTAGATATTTCAGTATCTAAATGTAGATGCTTTTCATGGATACCTGTTCTTAATTGCAACCTGTGGTGTAATTGTCTTGCGCCATGCAAAATATCTGAGTGAGACTCAGGTTATTGGTGAATGATACAAGAAGTCATTCTGTAACAACCTGAGAAAGTCCAATGCTTTTCAGATGTAGTATTTGCAATGAAGCAGATCTATCAGTTGGCCTCTCCTATTTTGGGAATGTAAGTTTCAAAATAGCATTTTTCACACCAGTGAGTGATGCATGCTTGAGTGCAGAATGAGTGAATTTGGTTGGAAGCACTGTTGGAAAATTTTCTTATTGAACAAAAGCAGATTTTTTCCTAACTTTTACACCACCAGTTAGCACTGTTACTATCAAAAACATATTATTAGTTGTCATTTGAATCTCTGATTAGAGTAGAATGTTGGTTGCCTTTTTATCTCATTTCATTCTACTCCCATGTTTTGGTTCCTTAATAGTTTCTTCAGTCATTAATACTTTGCTGTGAATTTTCTAAGCAAGTTTGCTTTTAGTTTTCCAGAGTTTTTGTAAATCTATTATATTATTCATATCATTCATTGTAGTTCGTCTAAATCATCGGACATCGTAGATTCATCATCAGTTCCACCGACCAACAGACTTGGCAACAAACCATTCTATAGCCAACCCATCAAGAGTAATGGATATGTACCTCATGTAAGTAGTGAAACTTTCAATACATTCAGAGACAGGTTTGGCCTTAACGGAAGGTTATCATTTAAAATCACCAATATTAATCAAATTAGCTGTTTTAAAGCGACCATTCACAAAGACAGGTTGTGGCGGGGTTTCGGTGGGTTGTGGCGGGGTTTCGGTGGGTTGTGGCGGGGTTTCGGTGGGTTGTGGCGGGGTTTCGGTGGGTTGTGGCGGGGTTTCGGTGGGTTGTGGCGGGGTTTCGGTGGGTTGTGGCGGGGTTTCGGTGGGTTGTGGCGGGGTTTCGGTGGGTTGTGGCGGGGTTTCGGTGGGTTGTGGCGGGGTTTCGGTGGGTTGTGGCGGGGTTTCGGTGGGTTGTGGCGGGGTTTCGGTGGGTTGTGGCGGGGTTTCGGTGGGTTGTGGCGGGGTTTCGGTGGGTTGTGGCGGGGTTTCGGTGGGTTGTGGCGGGGTTTCGGTGGGTTGTGGCGGGGTTTCGGTGGGTTAACCTACAGTCTTCAAAGCTTGCTGACAGAGATCCAATTATTATTATCGGGCCCATAGTTAAACCTAATGTTCGTACATTGTCATCATCAGAGGTTTAGCCCTCATAGGCCATCCTGGGTCATGGGCCTAAGAGTTTGGGGACCACTGTTCTAAAGAATAATCATAGATTGTAGTTATTCAATAATTGGAGTGCAATCCAGCTGAATGAATTTCATGTTTGAGATAATGGTAAGGGATGGGGTTAGGTTATGTGTGGAGTATTGAGGACCATACTAGGGTTGGGTTTATGTCATGTGAGTGGGTAATGTGGAGGTTTCATGTTTAGGTTGAGATTAGGTTGCGTGAGGGGCAATGGGAAGCATGTTAGGGTCAGGTCTAAGTCACTTAAGAAATAGTGGGGCAGATAAGGATAGTCTCCCGCCCCCTCCCTCCCTCCCCACCCCCCGCCCCTTGCAGATTGCATAAAGACTGATGCTTTTAGGCTTTTGTTCTTTCCCCCATTTTTTTTTTTCAATTATTGTTTTACTGCTATCTGGGAAAAAAAAGAATGAGGTGATAGCTGTTGAGCAGAAAGCAGGAGAAGATGAAAGTGATGCTCCCATTCATGAATTACAGCCTGATAAGCAAGAGGATGACTGGGCCCCCAATGCCTCCATGGAGGTGCGGGTAGGGACACCGCAAACTCTTCAGAAATCTGAAGATTTGTGTCCCTCCGACGGCCCACAAATGTCCACTGTCGAACCCAGATCAGGAGTTACATCCACCGATCCTGGTCTGGATGAGTCATTTTCTCAAAGTGAAGACTTTGATGACAATGAAAGTGGTGTAGCACCGTTAAATTTGGCCAGCGACGAGGTTTGTGATGATGTCATTGTTTGCTGTGAATCATCATAATCTGTGTAGTCTCTTCTCCTCACTAACAATTAATCATTTGAACAATGGTCATCTATCTCTCGTTCCACCTCATTTACCAGCGGCTGAAGTAGGTTGAAAGTAGAACCACGGTTTTTCTCTCTTGATAAATCTCATTAAACAGGGCTGAGTTCGGTTGAAAGTAAGACCGTGGTCATGTCTCCCTTGATAAATTTCATTTACCAGGGCTGAGTTTGGTTGAAGTTAAGACCGTGGTCATGCCTCTCTTGGTAAACCTCATTAACTAGGGCTGAGTTGTTCATGTCTCTCTAGGTGTGATTTCATTTACCACGGCTGAGTTAGGTTGAAAGCAAAACTGGTCTTGTTTCTCTTGATAAACCTATTAACCAGGGCTGAGTTTAGTTGAATTTAAGACCATTGGTATTGTTTCTCTTGGTAATTACAGATTTATGTGGGGGTGAGTTAGTTTGGAATGAGGACCATGGTCATGTTTCTCTTGGCATACCTCAGTTAAAACTTATGTAAAAAGTAAATTGTGTTAGTAACCTTTACAGGAAGAACCAACAGTTTGTTAAAGTTTTCTCAATTCATTGACATCATTAGATATCAAGTTTCTTTTGGATCTGATATTTCTGATTTTGGGAGACAAAAAGCTATAAGGTTGATATCTAGAGTTTCTAATTTACATAATGGGAACAGGGATATTTGGTTTTGATTTCTTCAATATTTCTTTCACCTCTCTAAGATAGTACTGAACCATCTTTGTGTGCTTAACACAATCATTTCATAGATAGCATTCAGCCACTGTCGTCTATTTTACTCAACCACCTATATGAGTCTCATTCCTCATTTTGTTTTTAGTCAAGAATTAATTAATTTAATCAGTTAATTTCTCATTTTGACTTGTCATTTTTGGATGGCAGATGTTGGATGTTGACTTGTCATTTTTTTTTTCACTCAAACTATCCTATAAAGGATATTTAACAATCTAAGAATTGTCAACAAGTGGTTGTTGTCCTTGGAATATTTCACAATCTGTTCCTAATGTAACTGCTATGCCACAGGTTTGCCAGAGCAATGTGATAATATGTTACTGACAAGGGCAAGAATTTCAAAATGTTATCACCTTGCTAAAAATATGCAAAATAATTCTACTGGCTGTAATCAAGATTGTCCCCACTGGCATTTTCTTGAATCGCAGAACAGGCTAATGAGAACAGCCGTATAACATTTGCTGATAATAAATTGTAATACTGGGCTTAAATGTGAGATAAAGAAATAATGCCCACTTTTTGATTGATCTTTGTTACCAGACTTCCCGTGTTTTTATGTCCTAAATGCATATTGGTCAAAAACATTACAGTGCCTATTTTGCTGTACTGGTAAACACAGAAACCCATTGGCATTTAGGGGGTAAACAGCCTGAATTTCGAGGTCTCTTCGTCGCTGGTTAAATTTTGTGTGAAATCAAAGGGTCTTGAGGTTTGGCAAATGACAGGCATGCAATAAAGACATGTTAGAGAATAGTTCAAAGTTAGACAACTGATTGAAACTCCAATACACATATAGAACTAGTACAAAGACTATTGGTCCATATCACATGTTGCTAATGACTACAATATCAACCAATAGGGATTCACCTCTTTACTAGTGAAAAGAGGGATATATCATAAGGTGTGAGACACTGTAGCTCATCACTAGTTGTTACATTCAAAATATAATACTCAACACAGACCTTCAGTCGTGACTAGTTAAACCAGGTGTAGATCATACCTGAATCCCTCAGGCATTTAGTTCATCACTAGTTGTAACATTCAGATATATACTTTACACAGACATTCTGTCATCAGTAGCTGCAAGAGGTGTAGATCATACCTGAATCCCTCAGGCATTTAGTTCATCACTAGTTGTAACATTCAGATATATACTTTACACAGACATTCTGTCATCAGTAGCTGCAAGAGGTGTAGATCATACCTGAATCCCTAAGGCATTTAGTTCATCACTAGTTGTAACATTCAGATATATACTTTACACAGACATTCTGTCATCAGTAGCTGCAAGAGGTGTAGATCATACCTGAATCCCTCAGGCATTTAGTTCATCACTAGTTGTAACATTCAGATATATACTTTACACAGACATTCTGTCATCAGTAGCTGCAAGAGGTGTAGATCATACCTGAATCCCTAAGGCATTTAGTTCATCACTAGTTGTAACATTCAGATATCATACTTTACACAGACATTCAGGAATCAGTAGCTGAAACAGGTGTATATCATACCTGAATCCCTAAGGCATTTAGTATCTCATACTTTACACAGACATTCAGGAATCAGTAGCTGCAAGAGGTGTAGATCATACCTGAATCCCTCAGGAATTTATCTCATCACTAGTGAATAGTCTTGGATATTTTTTAGAAATTGTTAGATTAAAGTTTGAGTTAATGCTGCTGTTCCTCATACATAGTTTGTTGTGCAATTATTTTTCATGAATATTGTGCAAATACTCTGCTGAGTTTATATTATTGCTCTCAGATGTGTATGACTTGTGACTGTTTATATAGTGAATGTTTATATAGTGAACTTTATTCTACCACACCAGAAATGAGGCTCAGTACATCGGTGCCATTTTTTACAACTCTTTCTTGCTGTGAGTTCTCTGTGAAAGTTAGGCCAAGAGTGCAAATCGTATTGGTATAAATTGTATGTTGCTGTTATCCAGTATCACCTTTCACTACTTTGGAAAGTTCCTTCAAAAATTCCTTCAATCCATGGTATGTTAGTTTATCAAGTTTGCAAGGCATATCAAGGTTTGACAAGGACTGATGATTCCCTGATTTTTTTAAAAATCATAAATTCATTCATAAATATGTTCTGATAGCCCTCCTGTTTCAGAACGTACATTAGCAGTTATTTGTGCTTCAGCACCTTGGAGTGTTCATGATATTGACACTCTACAAAATGTCATTGATTTGTTTATTGATTTATTGATTGTCTTTCTCCAGGGAGCAGAGAGTAACAGCATGGACAATGAGAGTCTTTCCTCTGAGGATAGTCGGCAGTCCAGTCAGAGGTACAGGCCGACTCTACAGACTCAGGACCGAGTGAGTCGCCACACTCCTGTGAGTATTTCCTGATTGATTAACTCTTACCAGTGCATGACCTCAAGATGCTGTAATCTTCCTCTGCCCATTCAATGGTTTTTGTTTTTGTCTTTACATGCAGAGGTAGTGCAACATTTATGCCATCGTTAATGTCTAATTAAGACGAATTGACTCTTTTTGTCTCTGGGGTACAACCATAGAATGCTTACATCTGACATCTTTGTTATCATAGACTTCCAGTCAAGATGAAGGGTACGGCCAGGAATATCAACCAAAGCCCACCTTCAGATCAGGTCTCATCCCCAAGGCATATCAGACCAAAGCACCGGAACCGTACAAGCCGCCCTCTAGTCGCGACCTGCAAGAACCTGTCAACAGCCGTAGCGACATCAATCAAAGACGCACTGAATTTTTCCGTAAGGTTACCTACGCGCCTCGTATGAAATTGCTCTGGCGACGACGACCAGGTACTGGGTACCCATGCATATTCATAGGGATGTCTGCTGTATTCCAAATACCTCAACATTCAAGTGTCTTTCCAAATTCCCTAAAATTACCTCCTGTCCACTTGTTTACTAATCTCAAAAAATGTATTTCAACTTTCTCTTGATCAGAGAAATGTTAATACATGTATAACTTATATCAGAAATTCATTCAAAAGTTCCCAGCAGCAGTTTTCAACTTGAAATTTCTGTTTCACAAAAAATTGTGGCTTCCTACCATTTATCTCAATTCCCATGATTTTGTGCAAAAATCAATTTGTTTCTTCTTCCTCGCTTGATACTAAAGCGTTTGTTTGCAATTTAATCAGCCCCTACCACTCTGCATGGGTACTAACTGAGTCGTCTGTCGTGTCGTGATTGCATTTTATACCGCATTCATGTTTTGTTTCTGCTGCTGTTGCATCTCTGCGTATTATTGTAATTACAACACTGCAGCATATAATCTTCAAGCCTATTCCGATGTGTTGCATGTACAAGATTGTTGTGGTAGCCTGCACCAGTCTCGGTTTGATGTTTGATTTTTTTTCAACTAAATTGGCATCGCCAATGGAGCTTTTGCAATAGAAATGTGTCTATATGTATCTGTCTTTCAACATCAATTGAAAAGCTGTTGCTCATAGCCAATTTGCTTGATCCTGACAGAAGAAGTTGTTAAAGTGTTTGCCCATGTCGAGTCTTCATTAATGTTACACAAAAAGTAAGGCAGAACATTATTTGAAGGTCGAGGGGCAGTCAAAACATGAAATCCATCAAAGTGCTCTTCTTAAGGATTTAGTCTTGATTTGGATTAAAATTTTAGACAAGTTCAGTTGCTGACTGGGGCACAAAGTTGTATGAGTAAATGGGGGAAAAAATTATTGGAAGGACCCTGTTAATAGGAAGTCTGCTAAAAGAATAGAGCACACATCAAACATTTGTGAGCTGCAATTTCAATGGAGAAATGACATATGGCTTCTAGACACATTTTTTATCCCTTATTGAAGTTTCTTAAAATGAACTGAAAGTGATGTTACTGTGGTTATAAATCAAATAACATTTGCCCATTGCAGTACAAACTGGGCTAATTTGACTTCTACGGTGGCCATTTTTTCCCGTAATAGTTGACTCTTACTTTCTGAGTAATAGATTGGCTTATAGTCAACAACTGGTTTTCTGCAGGTATTCTGGTATATACTCTAGGCTTTGAACACAAGCTTATTATCAAACTGTGGTTTCTTTTAAAGAGTTTTTTTTCTGTACAGGTATGGTATGTTTCTCTTTACCCTATCATGTAATTGTGCACACAGAGTATAACATTAGGCACAATTTTACAGGTTTCTGCTATTGACGGAAACGATGGCAATAGGGATTTAATTTTGACCTGATTGATAGAAATATTCATGTTCAAAGTTCAGGATCACAACGAGTAGAATAGATAGACAGTGTATGTGAACCTGTCCATAGTTGCACAAATTGGCAATGTCAGTAAAATCGGACTCTCTACATTTGTAAGTTTGAACCCTTTGTTTGTTGGATTTGGCCTGTTGAGAACTTGATCCAAAAAACAAGTGAAGCTAGGGTTAAAGTGTTTGATGGATTTCAAAAACTATTGAAAGTAAGAAGTTTGGCAAAACCCTTCAGGATATATAACTTTGCAAGTCTTTTTGAAAACAGGAGAACTGCAGACTGAGAAAAACAAGGAGCCAGGTATTCCAAATGATTAATTTTCATCCATAACTTTTTTCGTTTTCCACACGAAAATAATTAAAAACTTCTAATTTAATTTATCTGTTCACAATCAACCTCTACATGTCAATTCTCTGTCTCATAGGTAGAGTAATACATCTGTTCATTTCTTTTCTGTCGGGGTGGGGCTGGAGAGGGAGGGGAAGGGAATGGTGTGTGGATGATTATGTTTCCATGTCTACCCGTAAAGAAAAAAAGTATATATAGACTCTTATAGTTCATTTTTGTTACCAGTATGACAGGGAGGAAAGATAGGACAGTATGTTCTAGCAGGGTTGTTTTATTTATGGGATGTTAAATTTGCCAGCTGGCACTCTGAATATCTAGATCCACATTCTCATTCCTAATATACCAAGTTTTGTCAAAGTTAGGAATGGTGTGAAGTAGAAAAATTTGGACCTGTTTACAAGATACTTAAATGACAGATATCAAGGTTTTAAATGGAATGATGAATTTTCCACTCTTTTTCATGAGATGCTCCTCCATTGGGAGTGTTTCATTCTGTTGAATATTCAACATGGTAATGATATCAGCTATAATCTACCCTTTGATTATCACACTTACTAGCTTCATCACATGACACTCTGTACCTCATAAATTTCATTGCCCAGTATTAACCTCATGTTCATAAATCTAAATCTTTAATATTTACCCTCTGGCTAATTTTCAAAATACTGCATTAAAATACTTTAGTCTCAATCTTTAAGTTTTCATTACAGCAGCAACTGTCTCCACTGAAATAGTTAAGAAATCGTTTAGTACAGTAGTTGATAGTACATTTTTCTGTATATTACAATCCTTTGAGTTGATAGAAATCCTTTTGAGTTGATAGACATCCTTTGAGTTGATAGAAAGCATTGCCTTGCCATGGATTAATTGTAAACAAAGGTCCCAGGGAGACTTCATAGTTTACATTAAAGGCATTGAAGACTCGCCCCAAACAGTGTGCGGCCATCTGAAAAAGTTAACTTTCTGATGCTTGCAAGTGACGTTTTGTTCGTGTCGCTACAAAATGCAGACAGTGATGAAACGTGATACCTTGTTATCTTCAGCTGGACCTGAGATGTCCATCGCTGTATCGTTTATACACTGTGCTGTGGGTATTGGCCCCAGCTGCATGTACTGACTGTACACTAGTGTCTAATTACCGACGGTAGCAAGCTGTGTGTGTATTTTCTGGGATCGATGGTGGTGTCTAACACTTCTGTTACACCTCATTCGGAACTAGGTCAGATTACCGGCATTAGACGTTTCTTTTTGCGCGAGTCTTCACACCCTTTAATATTCATAGCTTACATGTATCGCCATTCTGTATATACGCACATGATTCTGTTATCCTTTTACATACTGTATATGCAGGCGGTTAACCTGCTAGTTAAGGCACACGTATTAACAAACAGTTTATACTTTTTGCTCGCCCTCTGTCTGGTATCTTATCAGATTATCCATATTTACTTGGTGTAAGTAGTATCTTAGGGTTGACTGGTTTACTCAAACTGTACCACATTTGTCCAATATGTACAACTTGTAGCATACTTTCACCACACACATGCTATATCCTGTAACTAAACATTTACATAATCCCACATGGTTTATCATAGTACATGCTAAAATACCCACAATTGTAACTCCTGTATGTATCCAATAACATTTGACATCCTCTTAGATGTCCCATTTGTTCCAATATCGATATAACTTCTTGGGTACCTCTATTTTGTTCCAATGTTCGTTTCGGACATTATTACTGGCTCATAGCTATCACTCTATTGCCCTACCTCGCAAGAATCTCTCCAGACCATCAAAAAGGACTATTTGTATGAGGGTTATTATTTTTTCTGCCTTGTTTCATTTTATGAGATTCCTTGGCAGTACTATTCTATCATATTGGTGATTTACAAATAAATATTCATAAAACAAAAAGTGAAATTTCTATGAAGTGTAGAGACTGGGCTGTTTCTATGTAATAATTTCTTGGTATTTGTAGCTTTAAGGTTTGTTTAATACAGAGTGTAATCTATAGTGTTGTTGTACAGGACTGAACTATGGGATTTTTATATCATTTTCTGTAATCATATCATCGTGTATATTTATATGTAGCCTCCCATCTCCAGCAGGAACAAATCATCATCAAGTATATTTATATGTAACCTCCCAGGCTCCCACCTCCAGCAGGAAAATATCACCATCAAGTGTATTTATACATAGCCTCCCACCTCCAGCAGGAACAAATCATCATCAAGTATATTGAATGTAACCTCCCACCTCCAGCAGGAATAAATCATCATGAAGTGTATTTATATGTAACCTCCCACCTCCAGATAGAACAAATCACCATCAAGTATATTTATATGTAAACTCCCACCTCCAGCAGGAACAAATCACCATCAAGTATATTTATATGTAACCTTCCACCTCCAGCAGGAACAAATCATCATCAAGTATATTTATATGTAACCTTCCACCTCCAGCAGGAACAAATCATCATCAAGTATATTTATATGTAACCTCCCACCTACAGCAGGAACAAATCATCGTCAAGTATATTTATATATAACCTCCCATCTCCAGCAGGAACAAATCATCATCAAGTACATTTAATTGTAACCTCCCACCTCCAGCAGGAACAAACCATCATGTATTTTACAGACGGGAGTGTATAGTGACAGCCTGCAAATTGTAGGACGGATTATGCAAATGTGGATTGCAAGAAAATTCTTAATGGGTCGCAGGATTTTGTCCAGACATTGATGAATTTACTTAATACAGTTTAAGGTGTTTTATCATCCAGTCCATAGTCCAAGCTAGCTTTCATGAATTCTGAGGTGTGGTGGTCCAGATGGTGGGTTGTGGCCCAGATCTCAATAGAGATCCTGGGCTGTGGGCTGCAGCATGTGAACATTTTATTGTATAAAACATACTGCACACAGCTGATACATATCTGATCTCTGGGATTTTGCTATCTTTTCCTTTAATTACATCTATATATTTATATATATATATATAAATTATAGTTATATCTTTATTATATAACCTTTCATTCTCTGCAAGAGCAAATTCTTCTATGTTTATACTCATGATTCTAACTTGTAGAAAAGTTTTGGAAAAAAATTCACATATAACCCTTTCTACATATCATTTGGAAAGTATTACACACAATTCTTAATGCAGTGATGAATATCTCTGCTGATATGAAAAAGTTTCTTCATGAATGTCATGTTGATTTGTTTTCATGTTACCTCTTCAGCTGATGAAGATTGGAAAGATAAACCGCAAGATGATATGGACAATTTATGGAAGCAAGTTGAAGAACCTGTCGTCGCAGCAGATGAGGAAACTAGTGAAATGGCTCCAACATATAGACCCATCAAACCCTCAACTGCTCATCGAAGACCATTCAATAGAGAGGAAGAGAGGAAACGACTGGAGAGATGGAATGAAGAACAGGAGAGAAGGCGGCAGGAGAAGTACCAACAGGAGCAGCAGAGACTGTTGGAGGAGCAGGAGAGAACACTCCAGGCTGCCACGGAGGATGTACAGAAGAAACGAACTCAGGAGGAGAGGAGTTTTGAGGAGAGGAGAAAGGCACTTCAAAGGCAGCAAGAGGAGTTAAGAGAGATTAGACAAAAGCAGATAGAGGACGAGGAAAACCGACGGAAAGCAAGACTGGAACAGGAGAGGCGAGACAGAGAGGAGGCTGAACGAGAGAGGAAAGAAGCAGAGGAGAGGAGAGAAAAGGAACGAGCAGAGGAAGAGAGGAAGAGGAAGGAGATGATGGAGAAGGAGAGGATATTGCGGGAGGCTGCAGAGAAAGAGAGATTGGCCAGAGAGAAGGAGGAGGAAGATAAACGTGAGAGGGAGAGGCTACAGAGAGAACGAGAACAGCGAGAGAAGGCAGCTAGAGACAAGATTAGGAGGGAGCGGGAGGAGTACGCCAAAATGCTGAAAGAGAGAGAGAGGGAGAAGCAGGAGCAATTGCAGATGAGGGCAGAGGCAGAGCAGAAAAGGCAGGATGAAGAGGAAGCAGATCAGGAGAGGCAGGAGATTGAGAAGTGGAAAGTGGAAAACGAGGAACGGGAGAAAGCAGCCAAGCTTAAAGCTGAGCAGGGCACAGCCATGCAAGAGGAGGCCCAGAGGAAATTTGAGGCAGAAGAAAGGGAGCGGATCAGAGCAGAGGAGAGAGAGAAAATGAGACTCGAATGGGAGGAGGAGAGGAAGAGAGATTTAGAGCAACTTCGAATGGACAAAGAACTCCTCCAGAAGGAGAGAGAAGAAATGGCTAAGAGGCAGGAGGAGGAGAAGAGGAAGCTACAGTTGGAGAAGGAGAGAGTCAGGATGGAGAAAGAGCTGGAACAAAAGAAAGCTCCAGTAATAGAAATGCCAGTATCTAAGATCACAAATGGAGATGTGATGTCCGCCGCTCCAAAGCAACAGCTGGGAATGAGTCAATCGCCAAGGAATCGTTACTCACCACAGAACGGGCATGGGCAATCCCCACGGAATGGACAGTCGCCACGAACAGTCAGCCCTGGGACTCAACGAATCAAGGAGAATAACCAGAAAAATATGTTTCCAGAGAGAGACCAGCCACCAAGCCATTCCATTATGTCTCAGTACAAAGGTCAGTGATGGCAGGGGGTTCTCAAAATACCAGAAACTATGTTGACAGGGCAAACAAAATGAGACTATTAATCGCAGTCACATGTTTGGGCAAAATAAAGTTATACTATTCATTATATATAGTCTAATGATGGCTTTACTCACAAAGTTACTACAAATAAGTGTAAGTTTTTCCAAATCTTCCTTTGCAGTTTTGTCAGCCAAAAATCTTATGAATATTCACACCAAGAACTTCATGGATGTGCCTTTGTTGTATCCTAACTCCTGTTACCATACTTTGAAACTTTGATTTTGAAGCACTTTGTCCTCTGAGCTATAAATTTAAGAGCTTTAAATGCCCAAAAACCGAAGTGGTTTTTTAACAGGTATCTCTGTGATGAGGGTGGTGGAGTGTCAATGTGTGCATGTATGGATCACCTATTTGAACATAGCTAGGCTTGGTTGTACTTGATACTTGGCATGTCGGTCCCCCTTGATGAGTGCAAGTAGCCCATTGAAATCGGTGGAGGTAATAGCTCTTTCGAGGTCAGCGGAGGTCAAAGTATGAAATTTGTGAAACATTGTACCTGCAAAGGTGAAGTTTGGGGGAATGTCATACTTGTGTAATTTCATTCAGCCTAGTGAATACAAGGATTTTTTGGGTCAGTGAGGTCAATACAGGTCAAAGTTCAAACTCTTTAACACAGGTAAATGTTGCATCAGTTACATATTTGATATGTAGATTCACATTGGTGAAAGAACCTTGCCCTCAGCAATGGTGAAAAATTTTGCAAAAAAGTTATATGAAATGTGTAAATCTTTGCCAAGGAATCCCTAGGCCCACTGAGTGTCTGTTTTTTGAAGTGTATGAAATAGTTACTAAATTAATGAATTAATTATTTAATGTTTTGAGTAGAAAAGATGGAGGTATAAAATTCTTATCAGACAGGTTAATATTTATCTTACAGACCCAAACATTCCAGTCAATCAACACTGGCTTATCGAGGAAGCGGAGAGGAGGCGCAGAGCTGAAGTGCAAGGTGTAGAGAGAAAGATGCCCCCAGATGTGATTATACCACCCCATGGTGACCTTCAAGCCCCCCAGAAAGCCACACACTCCAGACAACCCAAAGCTTATCCTAGGGGATTTAACCCAGAGATACCGACCAAGATACCTGCGCAGAGGAAACTCCACAGTCAAGAGGCCCCAGCCAGCTCCAACGCAGCACAGAGACGTCTTCGCAGACCAGAGGCGGAAGCTGATCATCAGAGAAAGATGAAGAATAGACGATCTCTCCCTGAAGAAATGGCAGGAGGCAGAGATAATGCAGTCCCAGGCCATGGGCATTCCAACAACCAAACTCATGGGGGTCAGGTAAGCTTCAAGTCTACCTCGCCCCACCCATTCATCGCCTTACCCTTCACTTTATACCCACTTCTAGTTAAACATAAAAATCTGTTGAGTTCACAAAAGGAGAGTGTTTGATCTAGTTGCATATTGTGAAAGAGTGTTAAGTATATCCATATAATACATTAAAGTGCAAGGAACAGGGCCATAGCCATGGTGCAATATATTTTTTTCCAGGGGGGGGGGGGGAAGTGGGGAACAAATGTTAGCTAATGTTCTTCATGGGTCGCAATATTTTGTTGGGGTCAAATGGGCCTAGATGCAAAATGGTGCTATCATGTCCATCATATATATTCTCATATTTATGACATCCCACGCATGTACACATAGTGTGAAATATTATGGCATAGTGTGGATTGAGAATTAACAGTGTGTTATGAGAGTAGAGATTTCTGTTCTGAGAATGTTGTTCCATGTTGCTGTTTTAATAGTGGTTGTTTTCTTAAGTGTAGCAAAGTAATGATTTTTAGTTCAACTAAGTTTTCTTATATGAGGAACAGAGAATTGAAATGTGGACACTCTGAAGTTGGATTCGTAAGGTCGATTCTTAAAATTTTTTGCAAATATAGTCATTTGCATTTCATGGAGTATCGACCAGCACACAACAGTTACAAGATATGGTCCCGGTCGCTTGATATTCTTAATGCGCGAATGTTTACATTGGCACAGCCACATCCTACCTATTGCATTCTTTTATTCAGAGCACACCTTTCAGAATTAACCCCATCACTACAACTAGCAAGTATAGTACAACCGTCTACATACCGCGTGGCTTCATTAAGCCACAGCCAAGGTGAATTATTTAATTTAACTCTCATCGAATGAAAACAAAAAATTGTCATCTGCTGGTTCTTCTCATTTTGCCTCGCTCGGAAACTTAAAAACAGTTTCCCCCAAAATAAATATTTGGCTTTTAACTTTGCAATCTTCTCTCAAATTGTAGTGAAGTTTGGAAAATGTTGGTGGTATGTGTACTGCTTAAATGTTGATCAGTTTTTTATTCTCCTTACATTTTTCTTTCTTATCCTTTTATTTTCTTCTGCACTGTAGTATTTTGGTCAAACAAAGCCGCCTAAGACTTTCACTTGCAATATGTGGACTTTTCTCATGTACCGAGTTGTATTGATTCATTGATGAATGTATGATTAAATACAATGCTTGCTTGGTTTTATGTTTCATCTTGCCCATTACATCCCCCCTCGCCGCATATTGCCCCACCTGTATGACATTAATATGCCCTGCAGAAAGCCACCAACATTCAGAACACCTCCACATAGCAGATAATTCCCCAAATTCAAATAAAATCCAATAACAGTGCTAGTTTTTTCCTTGGGGAGTGGGGGGGGGGAGAATATTTTATTTGTCCTATGTTGGTTAACTTGAGTATTTCTTGCCACAATTGTAGTCGTGTCTTCATCTACAAGTTGAGGAGTTTATAATTGTGGACGTTAGAGACTCAACTGACAAAGACAGACTTTTGAAGCTCTTCTGAAGCATCTATTCTTAGTTTTTTTTTCTTGATTAAGTCACTTTTTTTTAAATTTAGGTTGTTAAGGCAGATTTTGTCTATCAACTCAGGACAAATGGTATTTGTTTCTACTCATGATCTACTCTGTTGTACATCAGAAGACAATATAACATAATACTATAGTGTAACCTCTGATTAGATAGCAAATTTTTGTAGACTTGTACTAACACAGTGGGTGAGGCAAACTTTCACCTCACCAATAGTCTGTGTACGTTTGCTCTTTTCTGCAGACCACTGAACGTCCCATTTTAGTAGTGTACTAACACAGTGATTGAGTGAGTGCAAACTTTCACCTCACCAATAGTCTTGTGTACGTTTGCTGTTTTCTGCAGACCACTGAACCTCCCATTTTAGAAGTGTACTAACACAGTGATTGAGTGGGTGCAAACTTCACCCCACCAATAGTCTGTGTACGTTTGCTCTTTTCTGCAGACCACTGAACGTCCCATTTTAGTAGTGTACTAACACAGTGATTGAGTGAGTGCAAACTTTCACCCCTCCAATAGTCTTGTGTACGTTTGCTCTTTCCTGCAGACCACTGAACCTCCCATTAGTCGATCCTCAGACCGTGGCCAGCATTCAATCCCGGGCCAAGGTTCTGCCTTCCAAGAACCCAACAAAAACATTCCACCAAACCAGTCCGTAAGCGGCAAATTGCAGTGCTGTAACTGCGGCAAATCTCTCGGTAGAGGGGCAGCTATGATTATAGAGTCCTTAGGGCTGCACTATCACGTAGAATGCTTCAGGGTATGTCATTTCATTCAATTTTTTTATTTATTTATTCATTCATTCATTTATTCATTGCCTACCTTGCTCGCTTTTAAAAAAAATAAACAAAATATGGCAGCTAGTGGACCAACTTTCCACGCCAGTCCCACAAGGCTACATGCTGTCTAACTGCACAGCAAAGAATTGTGGTTTAAATAGAAGCATGTCAAAAAGGCAAGAATTTTGGTAGAAAAAAAGGCATAAAAAGTGCAATTTCGTATTGACCCCTGTAAAATCATACAGTTGGGTAAGTAACCAATATCCTATCTTTGCTTTATGGTAAATGTTTGCTACTTCATTTGTATCACTCATTTTGTATAAACCAGTTTTGTTGATGTTAGAGAGAATTAGCATAAGAAACCAAGGATTTCTATTCAACATAGAAATCAAATATAGAAATTAAGACATATTGGTTCCAACTTTATTGCTTGTCGAAGATGATCATTTTACTTGTAAATATCTATTAAAGGATGATTTTTAATACAAAATTCATTTAGATGTTATGGATACTGTATTATATATAACTATAGATATATTTCTATATACATTTATATATATATCTTGGTGACAAATAGTTAAATTGAGATGAGATATTTATGTGATTATCGTTTGCAAATCTCATATATAAGTGACATATGAAAGGAACATTTAATTGTTATTGTATCTACCAGTTACAAGCATATTATAATGAGAAGACAATTTTTCTTATTAAGAAAAGTGTGACCTACTCTGCATTCTTTAATGAGAAAGACTTGTCTGTTTTTAGTTTTGATAATATATGAGATATAATTTTTGTGACAAAATTCATTTTAACTTTAATATTAAGTTGAAGTGTGAGATGTTAAAGGCTTATATGGTATCCTCCTTTAGAACAAAGAAAATAATATACAGTAATAAAAAGCAACTATAATGTCTCGAAAATAGTAGAGAAATTAAAGCAGCTTCAGTGGTAAAAGAAAATTCCACCAGACCATTTAGTATTCACTAAATGTAGCTGCTATGTTATGCTCTGATCTCAGATGAATTTATTTTGGGCTTCGATGTCGTGTCATCGTACTTACTCATTGAAATATATATTTAACTTGCCAAACTTGTATTTTTTGCCGTCAACCTGCATTTATGAAGAAACCGTGAAACCATAGAATGCACTGCCCCACCCTCTGGGCTGAACCTTCTCACTAGAGATATATCTTTACGTTTCATTTCACCTCGAGTATCTTTTTCTACGTCCTCATTTTGCTTTCAGTGTTGCGTATGCAGCATCAGGCTCGGGAACGGACAAAAGGGAACAGACGTACGGATCAGAGCGTCCCAGCTACACTGCCAAAACTGCTACAGCAATGAGGCGGGTAAGTCAGTCTTGGGGGTCTCACCTTGGTCATCTATGTATCTATTGTTATGAGTTACCCATCCCTTCTACTCCACAATGCATAAGTCCCATCTAAGTAAGTACAATGCATAAGTCCCATCTAAGTAAGTACTACGGAAGGTCTACGGTGAAGAAGCGAACCATTTAAGGGAAACAGCAATTTACAATTTGGAATGCTAGATTAGGAAAGAATTGGACATGGGTAAATAGCTAAATATAATTGGTAGGATGAAAAATTCTTTTGTCAAAAGTTGACTTTTTTGCAGAAGCTTAATAGACAGGATAGTGCTTTTGTTGAAGAGGAGACATGTAAGTATCTGCACTGAAGTTTAAACTAGAGAGTGTTGAGTACATAGACGATCAGTTTAGTTTTCATAAGAACTCATCCTTATCTTTGTTACAAATCTTATTATAGAGAAATATCTTTTTAGTTTTATATTGGAACATTTGCACTCTTGTTTTTTTATTCTACCAGATCATTATCAAAGGGACCTCTTAGTCTGAATAATTCATCTGGCATAGCAAATGCTACACCATGTGGACAAATTGCTATATCATTGCAAATGTGTATATAGCAGCTTTCTTAGCATTTTATGAGCAGGAATCCATAAACCTCAAAACTGCTACACAAATCCAGAGTTCCCTCATCTTTATCAACTCAAACTAATAATTAAAGAAAAAATAAATATAAAGGGTTCCATTTGTGTGAACTACAAAACTTGATATCTGGTCTTAATATGTCTCAGAGTGTGCCATTTGACATCTAAAATTTCATGTTTTTTTTTAAAGGGGGGGAGGGGGACGGAAACTCCCAGATCCCCTACATGGGAAGTCGACTTCAAAGACCCTATGGCCACACCCCCTCCTTTATAAAAAACCATTGGTCCGTCCCCTCCCCCGTTGTGAGCACATTCGGGAGGATGACGACGACTGAAATCTTCCATTTTAATTTTCTACTTGGCTCAGCATGGAATAATTATTTTTACTTTTTTGTGACTTTTTGTCTTCAGGATTCCAGTTCACAGAGGTATAACTATAACTACGGTGAGAAGGATCTCAACGCCAAGCCAAGACCATTTTCCAGTCGTCAACCACCACGCCAGTTTGAAACAGACTTTTGAAGTGATAGATGATGATGCATCATCCACCACACCACACTGTCCTTGTACGTAGTCTGTCACACTGTCTGTGTCAGCTGTCAAAAGTCGTCATTGATTAACAGCTTCACCTGTTATGATACTACACACACACACATACTGTGGTGCTGCTTCTATTCGATCCTGTTCATTTCAATGTGCTGTTCGCATCCCCGTTGTGCTGTTTTCAAGCAATATGTATTTTGGATGGCCGCCCCTCAGCGTGTGGAGCCAAGTGAGGAGATCATAATATTAAAGACATTAGGTTTGATGTAATCCTGTTATTTTGTTGTCATTTTTTTTATATTTATGATGAGAAGTATTTTGAATTTTAAAATTATTTTGTACTATTTGCAATGAGAAGAAAGAATTGTTCCACTAATAGTGATGACCTTTTTTGCTTTATTTTAAAAACCTTTTCAAATCATAGCCTCTTTCCAATGTTTAGCTATACACCCATGGAGTATGTATTAATGTGTAATGTTTTAGTAATGCACTAGCTTTTTCAACCTGTACCAAAGTACCGTTTCGTGTTGTTTTATTAGCTTTTTTAACCATTTTTCAGTTCCCCTGTAACTTTGTGCAGTCTTTTTGTTTTTTATCTTTGTAAGATATTTTACCATGAAACTTTTGTTTAATTTCCGTTGCAAGTGTAGCTGTCTTAGTCATATCTCTACTCTGGATAGAGAGGTAAGATGGAAGTAAAATAGTTGGCATCAATTTTCAGTTTGTTGCATTAATTTATGAGATTTTCTACCGGATGGGAAATGTGTCTAAGTGGTTGTTTGACTGCATTTCTTACCGGTAGTAGCCAACTCCGGTCTCTTATCTCTCTAACCACTGGTACCTGCTTCGGTCAAGCTATAAAGCCGTCATCAGCTATATGTATTTGTATGTATATGTATTTTACAAACTCAATGATATTCTATTATAGTTCACATAAAACTTTGTATTCAGAAGCAAACCTTGTAAATTTAATAAGTAGTCAATAAATTTGTATTCAGGTAGATAGACATTGTATTCATAAGTTTGTTATAAAGTTGTGTGTCAGGAAATACCTTATTTAAGTAGCTGGATTCACATTGTGTCACATAATAGCAGACTTTTGTACCAACTACAGTGAAGACAAAAACAGCATTGCCATGACGATAATATGTCTATACTATGTTGTATATAAGTGAGTAACAATATAATTGTTGATGTCTGTATGACAGCATGTGTGGACATAGATGATTTTAATAAGAATATTGCAAAGAATATTACATATGGATTATATGTGACATCGTTATATAATTGCTGAATTTTTTATATTTTTTTTTGGCTGTTGTATGGTATCATATTATTAGATATCAGCATGTGAATTGGGTGTACCTTACCACTATAAAAGTACTATATTTTTTAACATTTGCTTTTCTGCTTTCAAGATACGATACACCAGTGACATCGTCAAAACTGGTGTTTGTTGGACAGAGACCCCTTTTGCCATGCCTACCCCTAAGCTGCTCCTCTTCCAAGCAGGAGATGCAAAACCGCTTTTTTACCATGAAGTCCCTTTTTTATCCAGAATTATGAAACATTCACTTTGGTTTTATTTTATGGTGGCATTGTTTTACAACTTTTACAGCTGTACATAATAAACAGTTCTATGCTTAATTTTTCTTTTTGCACTTTTGACATTTTTTCTTGTATAGTAATTTTTCTGTTTTTTTATTGTTTTTTTTTCAAACAAGATGTGGATGTGGAATGACTTAGGTAAATGACCTCGAGTAGACTGAGATCAGACTGATTGTCGAATTCAATCGGAAATGGTCAACTTATAGTGGCATAATCTTCTTATTCTTGTGATTTCTCTCACTAGCTTATTGTTATGCCAACCAGTGTTACGTTTCACACAGCATCTATGTGTATTAACCACACTCTAATAATATATAATACGAATAATATTACTCAGAATGGTTCTGTTGTCTGTGTAACAAGAACCATGAAATTTTTACTGCATTTTGAGTTTCATACAAGTCTTTTTCAAAACTGCTTTATTTGGCAGCATGAACATGTTTGTCAAAGTAAAATAAAGGCTTTTCTCATCAATCTGCTGATTTTTTAAATATTCATAAGATAGAATGGTGACCATGCCTTTCTTACCAAAATATCAAAATTTTTGTTGTAAGATTAGAGAAAGATTTAATCTTTATTGTATTCAAACGGATTATCTTCGATTTTTAATCTCCTAAATTGATGGCCAAAAGTTGTCCCTTCTCTAGAATTTATGGAAGGAGTGATTTTATTTCCCCTGAAAAATTTCATCCCAGGATGATTATGCAATTTCTTTTTGAAATAAGACGTTTTGCCACATTTTAAAGTCTACTTTAACAAATTGTATTCTTGTAGATACTAAACCAAGTGTTCTTCAATTTGTTTAAAGTTCATTTCACTGTGACAAGTGTCATGCATTAAAGCAATATATGATATTATTGATATAAAACTTAGTGTGCTGTATATTTCTTAAAGTCAAAAATCTGTAAATTGGAATCAGAAAATAGTTAAATATTCAGAGGTCAGGTAAAAAAAAAATTAGTGCCTTTTCTTACTCTCTTATGAGTGTTTCAGATTTGTACCTTTCATTATCAAAGTGAAGTTTCTTTATTCTGTTTTAGAATCATAAAGTTTGTCCTTCATGCTGTATTCTGATGTAAAATTATTTCAAAGATTTTTACACACTTGCATGTACTATATGACTTAGTAAACAGATCCTTTGTGTGAAGTTTCTCTAAATCATGAATTATGTCAGTTATGATTCTGAATTCTTGGTGAAGAGAGGGAGGAGAAAGGATCCGTTAAAATAATAAAAGGCATTTTATGGGTGCTCCTTGACTCCAGGAAGGAATATTGTTTATCATTGGATGTTAAGTTTAGTTTAATCGTTGTAGACAAAAAACAAAAGAAAATTCAACGATAATGGCAACCGTGGCAGAGTTTGATGCTGCAGTGTACCATGTAAATACAACAATGCACCAGGTACTGTATTTTAGAGTCTAGATTAAAAGAAGACACCAGATTGGTTTGAAAATGGTATTGTTTGAATTTTATAATTAATTTAGTTGTAAAAAATAAAGTAAGAACAAGAAAGCCATGGACAACTGTCTTTGTTTTTTATTTTGTCTGCAGCGTGGAGTGCAATGTGGTGGACCTAACGCTTGAAATTTTACAATCTAATTAAAAGCTGCTAATTACTTGTACTACAGTGTTTCCTAACTGCACACCAGTGGTTCCCAACCCATTTGAACCACTACCCAAATGCCTTCTCCTGCATGTCCCCACCTACCAAACCCACCACCTTCCCTGTTGTACACTGCAGTACATTGCAACATGACGCATAGTGCTTTGGAGGAGAACTAATCAAACATTTAGTTTATTCCTTTACACAAACTACAAGCAGGCATGAACCAATGAATCATACATTCAGTTTCTACCATTGAGCTTGCATTGTATCTAATGCAATGGTAAAACTGATACTTCCCCCAACTGAGCCTTGAAATGTACCAGGATATGAGACGATACTAAAAAAAAAAAAAAATATTATAAAGTGCCTGAGAATGGGAGTCCTTGAGCAGAAAGGTTCTCAAGAGTTGCTCTAATGACAGACCTACCGAATAAAGATACCAAAGCAACGATACAACCAGTGAATTTATCAACACTTTATTGACTAGTTCAAAACACTGGAGGCTACATCAAGACAAGTTTTTGTCTTGTACTTCTGTTTTAATATGCAAATGATGAGACACATCCAATGGTATTTAGCTAAATATGAAGATGAGGGCCCAGGGGAAAATCAAGTTTTCTTTTTTCATCAACTTCAGTAATACTGCAAATGGAAAGGTTGCCAACTTGTGAACACAAGACCCGTTCTACTGCCTTGTGTCAGTGGTGCTTTCACCTGTTTCCTAGGTACAGAATTGCATCGATGACATCCCCTTTAAGTCGCAGTGCAGAGATTGCAGTATTTCTGTCCGTGCTCATTTTTCTCATAATATAACTGATGTTATCAGGGTCAAGCCCTTCCTCCTTAAGGGACTCCATCCCAATAGCTTGGAAAACTGCTTTCTCTGCCATCACTCTATGAATGTCATCTTTGTCGATTTTATGTCCTTTGTGAATCATTTTCAACTGTTCTGCTGGGACATGAATTTTGGCTGCGATGTTGTCCCACATTTGTGTACTAGATAAAGTTATGTTTACGTTTAGTTTGTGCTTCTTCTTGTTACTCATCACCGTAATATTTACAAATTTAGCAGCATCATCGTCATTGCTCTCACTGTGTTTCTCTGTTCTCTCATTGTCAGCAAATGATGAGAAAGTCTGTGTGAAGTGGCTGTCCTTAGAATTGTTGACCTCCTTATCTGACTGAATCCTGTTGTTGGCAGTTTGGTCCATGCAAAGCTTGTGTGAAATCTTCATCTCTTGGTCACCGCTTTGTCTGTCCGCTATAACTTGACATAGTCGTTTGTGATTTGACCAATCTTTAATCTGGCATCTCCTAGAGCTGAAAATGAAACTAAATACAATATTAAGCTATAACAGCTATTGACAACCAGTATCTAGTTGATACACAAACTGTGGTCTTTCTAGTGATTCACCAGTAGTACTCTAGATATAAGTAAGGAAGCAAGCTAAGCATAAACAATCCCATATGCTATGTTATTACATCTTGTGAATGTGGAAAGTACTGGCAGTTTGTTTACCAGTAAAACAGACTAATGACCATGAACTACCAATTGTCTTAAAACATATTTTACATTATTCCTTGTAATTCTTTGCAAATTTGAAAGAGATATGATTCTGTTAATCCATAATCGTATTCTAGGGATCACATGTCAATTGAGTTTTTACATGTATTCATCACAAAACAGCAAGCTAAGATATTAGCCAAGTTTTATTCCCTGTCAAGAGCACTAATTGGCAAGTACTTAAGGACTTCTGCAAATAATGAGTAGAGTGTCTTTTTATATATTCCTCATTTAAATATTAATCGCATACAGTTCCCAGATCCACTAGCTTGAATTTAACCAATCTATGAATAGCTAACATGTTTATTTATGAGCCATTGATTAAAATAGATCCTCTGAAATCTGCCATTTAGTAAGACTGCCGTTTATTTTTTGCCACTGCCCACTTCTTCACCTTTCAAGGTTACTGTCTGGAATGTAAAGTACATAATCAATTCACTAAGCTTAGCAAAGGAAATCAGCGTGGAAACGTCACTTGCACAGCTCCCACGATCTACAGTGAGAGCCTAAAAAAAACATTGTTCATAGAATTTCAATATTCATATTATGGGCGGGATTTATTGCGATCCTAACTGAAAATATCTTCAAGAATAACAATGTCCAAAGTTGTTAATTTTCAACTATTAGTACACTATTTAAAGCTAGATTTCAATTGATATGCATCATGGGGTCAAGTAGGTTGAGAAAATAATAGGAAAGTATGAAAAGTGCTGCTTTAAATAAGCCTGTAATAGATATTAAGTATTCTATGTACATTAATGAAATCCGTAAGATCTTCTAATTCTTATGTAAAAGGTAATGCTAGGTGTAATCTGTATAAGCCCATACAGTAGGATGGTGACTTCGAAGTTCGGCCACTTAAGACTTAAAACACCCCAAAACTAAATCTTCTGGTATAAATCATTTGAAAATATACTTCATATGGTGGGAGAATTTTGTTATAGTACGATACACGGCCAAACTTTCTTTCCTGCAAACTGTTTTCACGTTGTTTTCCAAGAAGATTCTTCGTGATTGTGGAACTGGTATTTCTTGCTAGAGTATTGCGAAGTTGGGTCACGCAACCCACAGTGTGGCGCTGGTAAAAATTGGTGGCGCTGTTGCTCTTTCAGTAATTATAACAGACTTCATAGATCTTCGTCATTTTATTGACAAATATGTAAGTAATTTCTTGCACACGGGTCATTTTGGAGAGAAAATAACTGTAGCTTCGTACTTTTTGGTGAAATTTGGCTCTTCCTGTAGGTTTTCATGGTGAAAATCGTGTATTTCTTAGGGTGCCCGAACTTCGCAGTATGGCGAACTTCGCAATACTGACTATACTAAGTAATGAGCTTACATCCAGGGATGTGCAGTCACACATTCCTGGTATACAGTTTGTGAAGATACAAGGGGAGAAAATAGATCAGTAGAGCACACACATCCATGGTGTTTGGTCATCTCTATCTTGAAGTCTCTACAATATATTTCGACATTCAATTTATCTGAACTTTTCCTCGCAAGCCTCTGACGGTACTATCCAAAGAAATGCTTTAGTAAACTCAGACTTAGGTTGCTTTGGAAATTATGATCGAGTCAGATCACAGACCTAGCCTAGGTCTAACTTGTCATTCGTTTGGCCGAACCATTGTTGACACAATTTCGATGGGTCTTATAATATTGCTCACCAGTAAAATGAATGTTTACACCGACTGCACCTCTTAGCAACAACCATATTCTCGTTGCACGTTTGGCAATTTAGTTCATGCATGGCACAATAGAGTACACCACTTTAACTTAACTTATTTCCGTCAAAATTGATATATTCTCCTTCTCTTAAAGCAAAACTAAACAAATAAAACGAACAAGACAACCAAATGCGCAATCCGATTTCGATCTTGCAGGAGTATACATGTGTACCAATTCAACGAGATGAGAGGGTGCACATGGTGGCATTGGTTACTGTTGCGTTAGTTAGTTAGTTTCCAAAAGTGCATGAGGACGACGAAGGGAGCTACCAGGGAGTATGGCGTGGGGTTAATTGGATGGGCAGTGAGACGGGTGAAGGTGGGAGGGGGGCGGGTGCGTGGTACCGCAGAAAAAGGCGGCCAGCTCTTCGTAAAACCACTCTTACTTTTGTAGATATACGGTTTAGTTTAGTTTAGTTTAGTAGAAAAAAGGATCAGGAGGGACACTTAAGTCCCCATCAAGGACCCTATAAAGAGAGGGAAAAAACTGAAGACACAAACACTCAGACCCGATTACAATGCTTAAAGTGCTTGTCCAAAGCATTCTTAAACCCATTGACACTACTTGCAAGTACAACTTTCTCAGGCAAACTTTTCCACTCATTCACAACCCTATTAGAAAAAAAGTTATGCCGAATATTAATCCTACTATGCGACTTTTGAAGTTTAAGACAATGACCTCTATTACAACTACTGTTTGCAAACATGAAAAAGTCGGTAATGGATAAATTGTCGAAACCATACACAATCTTGAAAACCTGGATCAAGTCCCCACGTAACCTCCTAAGCTCCAGTGTGGTGAGATTCAACAGCTGTAACCGGTGGCCAGATGGGATAAAGAAATTTTAAACATTTTATCTCAAGAGTCACAGACTAGTCAAGATATAGATTTTGCAGATAAGTTACTCAAATTATCTCAAAATTTTAACAGTTTTCTCAATATTTAAACTTTCTTACTTGACAATTCGATATTTTCACTTAAGTTTATCTCAAAACGCGAATTTTTCGACTTGATCTGTTAAGTACGTTTTTGTTTTTGGTATCCTTTAATAAAGGCCTATGTCATACAAAAGTTGAAACTTTGATACATAAGTTCGAAAATTCAATATAAAAATTCAAGACTTCGCTTCTCTTTATTCTAAAGCACTAGTCGACCTTTTATCAGCCGAGAAAGGACCTTTAGACCCATAGCTATACCACTCATGACCATAGGCGTGGGAGCCAGCCCATTTTGATTTGGTGGGGGGGGGGGGCTGTAACGACTTACCCGAAAAAAAATATAACCAAACTTTTCCGCGCGATCAACATCTTAAAGTGGATAATCATATACACTTACATCGGTTACTACATCGCATGCCAATTAAATACAATCAGTTGCCGTGTTCTTATCCTCCCATGTTATAACTTTTGGGGAAGTCGTTACAATAATAATGATAATAATAATATAAGATTAACCATTGAACAACACATTGCAATTTATTTTGTTTCAGTAGGTGCCCGAAAAATTCTCAGCATATTTCCCGAATTTACACAGACCCCTCCCCCGCCTCATAAGCCTATGCTCATGACCTGTAAGTGTTATTCAGCCCCTAGTCCGGATAACATCTTTCGAGGTTTGCAGTACAGTTATCAAACCTCACTGTGAGCTAAGCATGAACAAGTCAGTTCGACCACCGTTCCAGAAAAAAATCCACCAAATCCAGAACAGAGAAAAAAATTCCAGTCTCCACCGGGGTTCGAACATATATATATATATATATATATATATATATATATATATATATATATATATATATATATATATATATATATATATATATATATATCTTACAACTGGGCGGGTGAGGGTGCGTCGACGATGCGCACCCCCGCCCCCTCCACCCCACCCGCCCCTCATTTCCAAAGGTCCCACATTTTCCTCGGTAGAAAATTGTCTTTCGTGCCCGCCTGCGGAGGACGTTAAAACTATCAAATGTCAGTCTACCCCTTCAATTATACAAACATATTCCCATGCCCCAGACGATCGATGTTCGATAGAAAGGTTCCACATCGTCAGTAACCGCACTACCACGTAGAAAATTTAACGTAGTCTAATGGCCTGATATAGAATATAACAAACACTTCATTCTGTATCAACTTATAAATTTAATCACTCCGTTCTGTTCATGCGCGCTGTATCAGCAGACCATGACTGAAGTACGAATTTACTTTTAGCCAAGGGCGTAGGAACCGGGGGGCTGTGGGGGCGCCATCCCCCCAGTGAAAAATATGGGGGCGGAAGTATCATTCCGCCCCCCCCCCCCCCCGCTCCGCAAGTCAGAAAACCCCTTTTTCATTTCCAAATGAGAAAAAATCTCATTTGGAGAACCAAAGTGCATCTAAAGCCAGGTGAAAATGCAAAATTATTTACAAAATGGAGTGGGTGGGTTGAAGTGTGCTATATTGCACCAAATTGCATCTGAGGCCACCTGGAAATGCAAAAAAAATCCAAAGGGGAGGGGGACACCCCCTCCCCTTAGACCCCTCCCCCAACCTCTTCGTTCATTTTACTGCTGCTATCGAAGTTTTTTATTCTCATCCATATAGTCTCAGATACAAAACATGATTGAATATAGAACGAACGTTGTACAAAGTCCAACGATCCGACATCTCATTTATTACACTATATGAAGTTGTATTCGACAATAAACTGGGTGTGTTACTGAATGATAGTACTTATCTTGTTTATGATGCAGTTTCGTGTCAATAAACTCATGCTGATAGAGAAAAGTTTGTTCACGGCTCATCTCTCTCTCTCTCTCTCTACATTGATAAGTTATACTGCATGTTATCTATATAAAACATGACGAATAACTGCTTGGTGGATATTTATAAAGTATATAGAAGCAAATTGCTAAAGGGGTTATCATACCTAAGCCGTTAGTCAAGTCTTTGACTTAGCATTCTCGTGCTCAGAATTTATCTCGGTGATCAGGGATCGTCGATCGTGAGCGCGGCTTTGTAAGAATTCACATACATTATACATTAGGCTTTCAACTTATATATTTCGACGTTCGTTATCATATTGTGAGACATTTTTGATACATGTAGAAGACAATGAGTTTGAGGCGGCAGAAGATTCTCTATGGGGTTACACTCCTGGTTGCATTGGTGTCACTGGGGTGTTTCTTTGCATGTATCTTCTCAGCAGAAATGGTGAAAGGCAGTGTTTCTAATAAAGATATAAATGCAGCTAACTTTGGCAACATCACAGTCGGACTGATATGGGGAACTAAGCAATACAATTATGGATATGGTTTAAGAAAAGCGGAGCGATTCACAGGTAAGTGTATATATATATATATATATATATATATATATATATATATATATATATATATATATATATATATATATAAACCAAACATTGGCTGTTTTACTTCCAATCACCTACCTAATTCAATTATTGTATCTCACTCGAGATCCAGCCTTTCTCTAAATGCAGCATAGTTGTTTAACAGTTTTTCCGTTATTCCTATATATATATATATATATATATATATATATATATATATATATATATATATATATATATATATATATATATATATATATATATATATATATATATATATGTAGGCTTATGACAGATATCCGGCCGAGAGGTTAGAGGTCCAAATTAATGGCCTATAATGGTGTGTATGTGCATGTTTATTTATTTCATGCAATGTAACACCTACCAAAACCTGCGAGAATGCTGAATGGCGCGATAATGTGGTCTTATACATTTACGTGTTTCACTGTTACCTTATCAATATCATATCTAATTTCAATTTCGCCATAACACTGCCTTTACGATTGTTCTTGGCAAGTACAAAAGACAGAGGTATAGCCCTCGAATTGGCGACTATTCGAGCGGTTGGGGCGGGGGGGGGGGGGGCAGAACGTCTAAAATATTCAGTGCTGAGGTTGGACGTCGCTTTGATATGAGTCATTCTCCAACATGCTTTGTGCAACGTCGTATAGTCAGAGGCGGTACCGTTTTTTCGACAGTGGGGCGATACTGAATGGCAGGCAACAGTTTGAGGACAAACATTATGGAAGTGCAAAATGGTGATGGAATTACAGTATAATATTTTGAGGAAATGTCGAAATGTTAAGAAAAAGACGAAACTTTGAGGGACAAAAAGGAAATGACAAGATAAAATAGATGGAGTTTTGTAAGCCTGGTGACTTACACTCCGTCTTATTGATAAACCAATCTTCTGTACATATCAAAACTACATCTAAACAGCATATGAAATTTACTTTTATGAAAAGGAGGAGAACAAAGACATGCTTAGATGTTTACTCTTCTATACATCTACGGACTCATTTCATCGAGATTCCTCTGGTAAACCTTGAGGCAGGCAAAACTTAAAAATTGACCGGTTGTGAAAGAAAATACACTGGGTCACTGTCTTTAAGCTTTTAAATTGACACACGCCAAGGTTGACCAGTTGAAGTAGAAAAAAACCAACAACAAGAAATAGATCTGGTAGAGTAGCTATGGCTTTAGATTTACGTATTTTCGAAATTCTCTTGCAAAACTTTTTTGTCAGTATATAGAAGCTGGAATTGGAGAAATGATAATACTGCAAAGAAATACACCGTTGAAGTCTCAAGTTGTCAAGACAAGAAGAATTCATGATGTCATATATGAATATTCAGAGACGGCGGTGTCAGTTATTGAATTGTTTACTAATGATCGTCTGTCACTCTAAGTGATAAAATGTTAACTATTTACTCAAATGTGGGACTTTGTTCAATAAGACTTTGAACTCATATTCAATATGGCACTGAAGTATAAATTAAATATAATATAAAATATAAATTAGAATAAAACAATTTGAAATTTGTGGGAAAAGTATATCGTTTCACATTATCTCATAAACAGTATATAGGCCGTGGAATTGTGGAATGCATAGTCATGTGTATTACTCATTATACTTATCGGGGAAATAAAACGTGAAAGGTTACACGAACATGTTGTTCATATATGCGTTGTCAAACTTGATGAAACATCACAACTTCATTTAATCGAGTACCCGGTGCATATGTTCTTGATTTTGTTTACATTATATGAGTTTTCTTGATAACAAACCTGAATTTTCATTGTGAGGATATGCACAATCCTACCGTACTACGACTCGTATAGAGTCAAGTTGTTGTCCTACCGTACGACTCGTAGAGTGTGTTGTAAAGGCCTTGATCTTGGTTGATCTAAGGTATACTTGTAGTTTTATTGCTGTATATTATTTACTATGCTATCTTTTATGTGATTATTGAACACTATACGTGACTTGAAGTACAAAGTCCTTCGTAAAGAAAACATTGTTAAATATATGTTTCTTTTCAATATGTGTTTATCACGACCGTGGGGGGGGGTGTGAGGTCAGGGGTCGGGAGGATGGTAAGTAAAAAAAAAGCCCGCAACAAATATCTTTGTATTGTAGGCTTAAATACGGACAATCAAAATAAGATAAACCTTGCTCCATAAGTTGACATTTCCAGTAAATTGTTTAGATAACAAGATAATATCTTATCCAAATCAGAAAATGTTGGATTACTCAGTTGCTTTAACTGAGCATTTGAACAATTTTCTGAACAATTTTCTGCAATTTTCTGACAACTTATCATATCTCGTCAATTCAACATTTTTCTGCAAAATGTTCAATTGTTCACTTAATTCCATCTGAGCAATTGAACAATTTTCTGCAAAATATTTAATTGACAACTTATCGTAACACGTCAAATCAACATTTTTCTTTAAAACTGTTAATTTTTTCACTTCATTCCAACTGAGCAATGGAACAGTTTTTAGTTCACTTTTACGTATAATGTTAACTTTTCATACGTACTTTTTGTGCGCTATGAGTGATAAAAAAGGTGAATGAATGGATATCAAATAATATTGTTAACATCCGTTGCCATGCAATCGAATGCACTTATTTTGCAACAGAAAAGAAAATAGTGAATTTCTCACATTCATGTAGACTTGTAGAGGAGTTCACAATTGTGTGGGGGCAGTAGACCCAATCTTGCAGTTCGGTGGGTAACTGAAACAGGTTACGGGTTTCCAGGTCAATTCCGTGGATTAGTAAAGGGCATTGTCGGGCCGGTTTATATTAGACAATGGGCAATAGTTACGCTTTGTTGGGTTTAAGTTGTTACAAATGTTACAACTTTGAAGGGTTTTCCTGTTTGGCGTCATGTATGAAATGAATGATAGATAAATAATCTGGAGGGCGTTCCATGACATTCGCAAATGATTGTATGTTGCACCATAGTGCAAGTGGCAGGTTTTGTTAAACCACGCAAAACGTGGATTATTTCCAAACAACGATTAAATATTCTTAATTATTTATAATATATTGTTATATTCTACTTAAAAGCGAACTTATATGGCTCCATCTAATTTTGATTTATTTATGTTTTCTCGTGATCCAGTTTACAATGAACATACATCGTCCACCAAGGGAGTTACAGCCGCTGTCCTGAGCTTTCTCTGTGTTGCCTGTGTCTTCAATGTGGTGGGGATTTTCTTGTCGATGGAAAATGCCTTCATCGTTCCTATCCAGACTTTACAAGGACCCATAGGTCTTTATATCTGGTATTCAATATCAGGTAAATATACTTCAAAACAATTCAAGAGTTTTCAGCGAGAATTTTTACAATAATTTTCTAGTAAAAGTTACGATCACTGTACTTTCATTCATTAAATACTTTTGAAGGTCACCCGTTTGTTGATTGTGACGCCAACCCTCCATCATCCGGCGCTCCTCCACTCCCCAGTTTAAAAGACCCACGCAACTGATGTGTCAACATAACACACGAGTGACTATGGAACAACGATGTGTCCTGGTGTTTTTATTTTCCTAATCCTTCTTCTATTTATACTTGTTCAAAAATTTCCAAGGTTTACTCATCCTTGCTTCTGCAGTCATGGGGGCCGGGTTCGGTGTTGAAGTGGGGGGGGGGGGTGTGGGGAAGGGGAACGAGTGTGTGGGATCATGGTCTGATAAAAAGATTTAAAAATGCCTATATATTGGGTTTCGATTTTAATACTACATCGGGGGAATGAATTTTTTCCAGTTGGTACAAGGAGGCACATGTTCCTGTAAAATAGAACAAACTCACGAGCTGTAATCTCCATGGTAACCAATTTTCTATTCTTGTCCTTGACAGGTATCTGTGCCTTCATATCCTTTTTAATGTACAGTATTCTGTATCCAACTCAAATGAGGGACAACATTGATTCCGATTCGGAGCCGGATTTTACTGCTGACGTCACACATTTCGGTTACGCCTATTGGCTACTGTTTACCGGTACTGTTCTCGTTGGAGCTAATGTTGGACTGGTTCACTTGGCTCGGAAATCAATCGAAAGCAAAGTAATTTAAGAACGCCAACGGGACATCAAATGCGAAGATTATCAAGGATACCTCGTCGAACGACGAATTGTACTGAAAACTGCCCGCTGGGCAAATAATGGGACGTCCGCGGACAAGTCATAAAAAGGGAGAGGGGCAGGCATAGTTCAGGTTTTCCATAGCCTGTTAGGATACAACTAATTAATCGGTTTACATTATAAAATAGAGAATGTATCACCGAAAGTGACCGTCAAAATTGTCCCAGTTAACCACCGCCATTTTGTCCGTGGTCTGGGACTGAAATTATAAAATATATACGATGGATGTGAAGATATAGGCCTATAGCGCTTTCAAACATATCCTTTCGTTTCTGTAAAATATATGGATAATGTACGCTTGTTTGAGCAGACTACAGCTGCTATGCCGTGTGTTAATCCTTGGGAGGTATTTACTACATTTTTCACTCTCTATTTTGAAGAACAAAGTAAGAAAATTGTATTTTACATCGGATCTTAATTTAAACCCTCCAGAACAATGTGCCTATTGTCAGTTATCAAATGCTTATTTGTAGACTCTTGATATTCGTCACCAATGTAGACGGGGCTTACTTGGAAAGTGTTCACTTATGATTGGAGTAATGTTTGTATGATAACAACTTATAATAGTAGTCTCTGCTCTCAGCTATCTAGGGCGAGTTTTCGCAGTCGCCAAGACCTCTGGAGATCTAGATTATCAGAAGCAAGGGCGTAGGAACCGGGGGGGCTGGGGGGGGGGGCGCCAGCCCCCCAGTGAAAAATGTGGAGGGGCGGAAGTATCATTCCGCCCCCCCGCTTCGCAAGTCAGAAAACCCCTTTTTCATTTCCAAATGAGAAAAAAATCTCATTTGGAGCACCAAATTGCATCTAAGGCCAGGTGAAAATGCAAAATTATATACAAAATGGAGTGGGTGGGTTGAAGTGTGCTATATAGCACCAAATTGCACCTGAGGCCCCCTGGAAATGCAAAAAAAATCCAAAGGGGAGGGGGACACCCCCTCCCCTTAGACCCCTCCCCCAGGCCGGCCATCAGTCTTCAGCCCCCCCCCCCCACTCAAAAGTACCTTCCTACGCCACTGATCAGAAGGGTCTCTTATAGTTATTGTATTCATTACCCACATTGCAATTTCAACACGTGATTTAATGTCTGTTAACATGGATTATTACTCATCATGAATATGAGAGGAGAAGAGAATAAATCGTCATAAACATCAACTTAAATTAATTTATTATTTTGAGTGATCGAGACGGTAATTTGTAAGATTCGTATAGTTTGATTTTGAATCAACCTCCCCGGGACAACATCCGTACCCTCTATACCCGGCGCTACCGGGGAGTCCCATCACTGATAACCTGATAATAGACAGGTTATTAAGGCTGGCGTATCCTATCTCCCAACATAATGATGACTATTGGCCTGACCCATTATGGCACTTGCATATAAGTTTTCATACCATGAAGAGGCTATAGTTTTCTACTACAGTCAAGTGAGCCGCACATTCAGCCGTACATTCGTAATATAACGTAATTAAACCAGATTGAAGTTAGCATGCACGTTCAGCACCGCTGCTGCTGCTGAACGTGTCATCATGGGTTACAGCTTTGAACTTCTCCACCGCAGGGTAGATAATGACATGTAAATCAGTTACGCCCACCAAAATAAGTTCCACCTAGCGGATAAAAGCGATATGGAAGCTTCGCATGGACTTTGATATAATGAGAATCTTATATTAATTGGTGTTTCTTTCTACAAAGAGGTAAAAAGACTCTATAAAAAAGACTGTGCTGTATGTATTTATTGCAGAGTCTGTTGAAAACACTTTGCATTTATTTAAGCCACGTTTATGGACAATTACGATGATTTTCGAGGTTAAAACTCGGCTCCACCTCAGGGTAGCAGCTCAGTAAGCGACAGAGTGTGCAAATTTTATAGTTTCGATTTTTTACCCGATTCTTTATTAAAAACAGCGATAATTTATGACTGTAATAGATTATGTTAAGTACCCTATGTCTTAATTTCAGCCACATTTATAGACAATTAGGGTGTTTCTCGGGGTGGAGACATTACTTAAATTAATTACGAGACATTTATCAAACTAGAGTAAGTTAGGATATAGCAGATGTTTGTTGCCTTGCATAAACCATATGAGCCAATACCACATTTGTGATATATTAGTTTAATTAAATATTCGATATCTAATGAAATTAGAGTAAGTTAGAATGTAGCATATGTTTTATACCCTTTGCATGGTGGTGAAGCCCAGCTACTGATCTACACTAACTAGATAGACTGCGCGGCTCGGCGCTCCGTGTGCGAAGCAGCCGGAAGTGACACAGCGGCTTTGCAAGCTGAAAATGAAATTGGAACTAGAATCGGAAATTGGAGGCACTTGTGTTTGCCACAACAGCAATCTAACCAACAGATTTTAACAATTCCAGTTAAGATATTTAAAATGCTGATATTGTCATGGTTGGTGTCCAGAATGACACACAGACGAGTATTATTCTTCCGTTTGGTGTAGATTTCAAGCAATTGCTTTAGTATCGAGTGTAGGTATTAGGGTTGGTTCTGCTTGGTACAAATATCAGATTTGGAATCCAGTTCCGAATGTGAGATCGTGGCTGCTGTAGGATGTGCTGCGAACTCATGGTGATCTATTTTTGGAGATTGAGGTCTGTACACTGTCGTTTTTATGATTTAGGTGTTTTGTAGTGAGATTAGGGTTTTTTTCCCGGACAGGTTGGGAAAGGAATCTGGTCGATCGTATGGTTTGTGTATTTTACTGGACAGTTTGATTTGTAATGTTTATCATCGAAAAGATGATCGTTTCTAACGTAATCATTGACGCGTGCTCCCCCTTCATTTCAGCAGTTACTCTTTCCACGAATAATCATACCAAGGCTGTGTGTTTTTTTGTTACTCTATTGCATCGGTGTCCCTTTTCTCGTGTGCAGAACTATATAGCATATCGTGACTGTTTAGGTTCGTGGTGGATAAGAAAATACGACAGGAACACAAATGAAATAGTCACATGTGTCTGAAATGCAGTGTTACATCTGAAACTTTGGTAGCTTGTTACAAACCGCATGTACAAATAAAAAAGACTTAAGTTGTGAGGAAGATTCCTACCACTTCGTGAAAGATTTAATACATTGTAAAGCCCTATTCCATTGGGGTTACGTTACGATTGGTCAATATCATTGAGGCGTGTCGTGGGCCGTGTGTCGTGTGCACAAGTTCGTTTGCCATAGTCCCAATAATGAACAGGACAAAGCTACATAGTTCACCCAAATATTTCTAATTGCACTTATATCATCTTGCATGGACAAGGCTTCATTGTATTTTCCGCTGCAAATTCTAATTATAATAGAGGCAAAATCCTATGCAAAACAGAAATGAATAACTATTGTTGAAATTTCTGTGTACGTTTTGTAGTGCATGAAACATAAATAGAGCCAAGAGAGAAAGACAGAATACTTGCTTTTACCGTGAGAGGAGGAGGACTACACTGAGTCAGTTAAAGCAGAATTCTATGGGGCTGGGGTAGGAGGAGGCCGGTAGGGTGTTTGGCCATCTAACCTAAGCAAGAGTAGGACTGTTGGGTGTTGAATTTATAATCTCAAACAAATCCGGTTCATTTTTGTAGTACGTCTTTCTTTGTTTTAGTGTTTTGTTTAACTTTGATTGAACTTTTGAACCTTGAGTCGAAATTCCGGCACTTGAGTGTCGTCTTTAATGAAAACACAAAATTAGATCAGACCTGCGTGTTTTGTAAACAGGCACGTAGCCAGCTTTCGTGATGTGAGGAATATATGACAAAGAAAGCACAATACACAAGGGAGATTGTAGTTAATTGTTCTGACCCAAATGTTACCATTTGTTGTTTTTATGTTTAGTAAATTTAACCTAATCAGTTTTTTTTCTTAGCTCGATTTGGATCCTTTGAAACCAACGATTCCACAAAGATTCATTACGGTGTTTGTCTGGACTCACTTAACCAAGACTTTTATAAGATTATGCAACAATCGTGTTCTGTCGTCCTGACAAGACCATGTATAGTAATGTTCATAATACCTACTATTCAAACTATGGAACTTTACAATTATCTGTATACATGTTAACTGACGGCGAAAAGAATTATCATTAGTTCCACTTCTATTTAATCCTTGACAACCCCCTACCCCATTCCCGCACCGAACACCTGTCTCATTTTCTCCTCTCTTTCATTAGCCTGTCACCCCCCCCCCCCCCCCGCACATCATACTCCTTCCCTCCACCCAATCGCAGTATAGATTAAAATTCATTAAGTACGCATTAAGAGATTAACGCTTGTTTACGGTATGCTCTTTAAAGGCGCATTTGCACGACACAACAATGCCTCTTTAGGCTTCCGTACTTTTGCGTTTACTTAACCATATAGGAGATACATATAAATAGAGGTAAAACATAACCCGGTTTCAGAACTTTGTGATACCTTCAACTTGACTTTAAAAAAAAAAAAAAACATGGGCTGCTGTTTTTTTGGATCTTATAATCCTTTTCCTCCAGCTGGTAAGTTAAATTTAAATCACAGCTTTCGTGTTTAATTCTTCTCTTTTCTTTCAATAACTTTCCAATTTCTGGAAATTCCATCACTGTATATGTTAAGAGAATGTTTAAAGTACCAACATGTGAAAGATAAATGATTGTGATAATTGTACCTCTACGATTCTACTTTAAGTTTTTTCCAATCCTCTCACTTAGCCTGCAGCAGCCTCAAAATTCGTAAAATATAAGATATCTTACAATATTAAAAGTTATACTCACATCAGGACCTATAGGCGCTGAGGCCGGTGTCACGTGGTCGGCATTCAAGTGATTTAACTTCAAAATTCTCAGTCCCAGTGCTCCTTCGTTCCACAAACATGGATTTAAGAAAAACTTTGGATGAGGAAAACTTTTTAGTAAGAATGGGGAAAGGAATGAGGTACCGTAAAGTCATTGTAGGTTCGCATAGACTTTGGATATTCAAAAATTCTCTTTGAATTCAAATTCAAATTTAAATTCGTTCTGTGTTTATTCGATAATGTAGCTAGGTTTTTTACAATGCAGCTTCCGGCAGCCCCCCCCCCTGCATCCTGTCAGGTCTGCCCACCAGGACCTAGAAATACATGCAACAAAAATTGATCAGCCCAAGCCAGAAGTGCGGCCGTTCCAAAGAATAATTTGTTTGTGATATCTCCAAATTATCTAATTTATCTAAGAAAATGACTTTTCATCTCAAAATATTGATGTTTTATATCAAGCATTTGGTGTTTTTCCTTAAAAACTTTACGTTTTACGAGGAATCCACCAATTTCTATGTTAACATTAAGGCGCTTTTTCGTCTAAGTTGGATTTTCACTTATGGTAATGATGATTTATATAAAAAGACGAGATGTTTAATTCGGAATTGTTCACGCCAAACTCAAACTTTTATCTCAAAAATATGATATTTTTCTATAAAATGGCGAAGTTTTAACTTTAAAGTTTTGTCGTATTTCTCTTAAAATTTTGAAGTTGTATTTCACATGTTTTTACATTTTATCTCAAAAATTTACATGTTTATTAGTGACATGATGCAAATTGAAATTTCGATGGATTATGAGAATAAAACGGACTACTGGATTGTTCATTGTATGATAGTGCAGTATCAACATCCATTTCGATCGAGCTGAAAGTATGTGTTATGGGATATTCGAGACTTTTTGTAGCGGCAATCAGAAATATTTTGTCAAGAAAAATTTGCCAGCACCCCCCCCCCTAACCACTCCTCCTCCATCCGGACAGTTACATTCTTTGTTTTTCAGATACTTTTCCAGTCCAGTGTACTGAGGATAACAACATCCAGGATGTCCGTCATGATAGGAGTCTACTTGGTCTTCAGATCCATCCTCCCAGGGTTCAACCAGTTCCTACAGAGTTTGGTATGATGTCATGTTTGTTCAATGTTCATCTTCTGGGAGGATATCTAAATCATTGAAAGTTTATTCTTACCAGAATTGTAGTACATTGGTATATCATAATCCAAGAAATTAGAAACTTCACTACAGGTGTAGTTATATATTCTTCCTTTCTTTGCCAAGACATTGGCTTCAATAAAGTGAGATTACAAGAAATATTAAGCTGTTAAGGCAAACTTACTGAGTAGAATCGCGTAAGGATGAAGAACCATGACATATCTTACGTACTGCACGAGAAAGTACCAGGAACCGTCGCTATAGTTACTACGTACTATTATCATGCACATTCATACTGAACAGCCAGTTGGTATAGGTTTCCAATGCTCGACCACTCTATTGTCCTATATATATTGAACAGTATTTGAACTTGAAATACAAGCGAGGTGGTCATGGTGCTCACACCGTCCATGCGATTGCTCTGAAGCGGGATATGAAAGTACATCAATACCAAATATTGTCCCAGCTGAGTGATATTGAATGCTAGTCTTAATAAATACATCACATCAGACAACTGGTCGCTCATCCTTCTCTATTTGATACATTTAACTTATTTTACTTAAAAAATGGAAGGTCACCAGGCATGTTTGGTCTCTTCGTGATAATTTCTGTTTAAATCCATATCTGGGTCGAAGTTCTGGTTGTCAAGATTTGGTCTCAATTGATATTCAGAATTTTCCATGGTCAGAACTCAGCCGGCAGCAGGAAAATTTCTGGTTTTGATAGCCCCCTAGGTCACAGGAAATGGCACTTCTCAGGCTTGAAAATGACCAACCAGATGTACACTTTTGCCTGAGAACCAAGTTTTTCCCAATAGTTTTTTTTCTCCATCCATAACCTTTTTTCAAGATTGTCACCAGTCACACATCATGTTCGACCTCATTGCATCTCATTGCTTTTGTAGCTAATACTACGTAACTCCGTAACGGCCCACAAAACCCGTCAGCCCGACTTTTCAAGGTTTTAAGCCCATTATTTGTTCAGAATTTGAATAATAAATTTACTTCAAAACATACCCAGTATGTTGAACAAAATTCATCTATGGACAACCCAATATAGAAAGTATGATGAAGAATGTTGGTCAGGGAATTTTCGAAAATTCAGACACAGTTAATTTATTGGTGTACAAATATTAAAACCACTTATAACGTCTACGATAAAACTTCGATATCATAAAAAAAAAAGTACAAAAATATGCTCGAGTGGGGCGGTCTCCTCCTTTGCCCGCCCGCCCCTCCCCCCCCCCCCCCACTTGGCTACGCGCCTGCGGTTAGAAATCTTGTAAGAAACAGGCCAAATGGAAACCCAGTGAACCCATATCGATGTGGATCATATATATGACTGTACGTACTTACACTCATACACAAGAGATGTACAGACAAATCATGAGTGACAACATGCTATACGGTCGCAGGTCACAGAAACGACCACGAAGAGTCATTTACCTCACGCAGCATGTGCTGGATGAAGTTTTAGCCACCGCCAAATATGATTTGGATAAATAATCTCACGCATTTATTTTCAATTTAGAAGCACAAAAGTGCTATGCCACCAAATATTGGGTGGGGGGGGGATATTAGATCCTATATCGCCCCTAAAATATTGGGGGCATGCCCCCCCCCCCGTCCCCCACATGATCGCCGCCCATGCTAGTCCGAGTACTGTTTTAAGAATCCGAGTACCGAAATCGAGTACTTTTTGCATCCGGGTACTTTTTCGAGTTCAATAGACAAAAGCCGTTATGTTCATGTACAAAGATCGTTATTGTAAGCAAACGAATATTAATAACCCGACATCGTTGTCTTTGATTTGTTATAGATGAGTTAAGTCCACCAATTTCTACTGACCGTTGTTCATCTGAAAATGGACACTTGGTCACCCATCCCACCGACAACCATTGCATCAATTAAAGTGGATATTAGATTTTCTGAAATTTACTCAACGTAATGAACCTGATGGAGGACGACATCACGTTAACAACATGTTGCAGTTTTTCTTTCATTTTTTTTTGTGATACTGTTCATGAGGGTGACGTCATCTTGCCTCGTTTCCGTTATAGTATTTTTAATGTATTGTTGTAAAAGTGCGCGTTGTTCTGTAATATATTTCCCATCTGTGTGTGCACAGGCTGCAGTGTTTACATTTATTTCTTTTCAGTACAAAGACTATACCCATGCATCATGCATTTATGATGCCTATATGAGCCATGAACACCAGTGGTACTTCAAAACAAAGTCAGTTTGTCTTATTTATAACAGAGGCCCCCCCCCCCCACGTCCCCGCTTGAAGGGCCTCTCTAACCCACATGCGAGTTTCTTAAGTAGTCCAAACAGAATGGATGCCAAGGAACAAGTTCTATAATCTATTTCCACAAACTTATATTGATGTTATTGATTACAAATTTGAAACTGTTTTGTTATTTACAGTGGTGTTTGCAAGCTATAGTCCATTTAGAGACCCTGGCGAGATATGAGCAATGCTTACTGGCATTTTCAAACACTTATATCTAATAGAATTATAGCTGCTAAATCATATCCCAAAGTCACTGCTAACAATGGTTTGAACTTTTTCAAATTTCCTCCAAAACAGCGATTTTTAGATCTTGTCATAATAGGGGAACTTGTTCTTTTTTATTGTAAGTTTTTGCTTTTGCTTTGTATAATAAGATATTTTTCTTCAAATTCTGTGGTAATCAACAAAGTTTGTTGTAACATTTCAAGGTCATCATTCAGTACGTATTTTCTACAAACGTTTAAGTTAACTAAATTAATATCCTGGTACATGACTGGTTCAGACAATTATGGATTTCCCGAGAAGAAAAGTCTGGGTCAGAATAAACTGCTTTAAGTTGGAAAATGAGTGACCATTATTTACTAAACTATTTAGTGAAAATGCAGATTACAAGTCTAAGTTTTTATCTCAAGTAAACTGCCTTTGTCAGTCTTAACTGAAATATGTATATTATAGTTATAACATTACATTTTCGTTTACTGTATATAAGCCAAATATGCAGCTGAAATAAAGACAATGGTGATGATGTGTGGTGTCTGCTATGTTCTTTGTACTCCTGAGTCCTTAATTTTTCTTGTAATGTGAATTTGTGATATTTCTAGTAACAATGATCAAGTAGGTCTCAGGAAAGAGAGATCCACAGCACAAAGAAATGCAGACACATATGGCCTTGAGACGTCGAGATATTGGCTGCTATTTGTAACCGAATAATTGGGACTATTATCTTCTTTGGAAATGCAGACGACACTGAGGGAGGGGGGGGGGGAGACACCATTAAGTAACTACGGTCATGTGTTTTCTTTCTTTCTTTTTTTTGTTTTTGTTTTTCCTTTTCTTTACAGGGAGTCCTCTACTTTGTTAAGCCATCTGAAGGTTTTTCAGAGGACTTCCTATCACATTGTATATATTCACGTGATGAAACAAAATAAATCAATCAATCAATGTGTGTATGTACTGACGACTATGAAATAGTACTTAAATGTTTGTTTGCTACCTCCCCCCCCCCCTCGCCACCCCCCCAATCCTCCCACTCCCTTCGCTCTCCATCCCATCTCGTTCTGTTATCCCTCTAATGGAGTATTCGGTCGCCAGTATAGTCCCGAATTGAACCAATTTAGCTAAGGCATGTTCGTGAAGTTACAAAATCTGCAGGAATATGTCAGTGTGCCTGGCATATTTGAAGTGACCAATTTGGGGAGTTCCTGATAAGCATTGAGCAGTTTGTTATGATGTAATCGTAACAATTTCCAAACAGGTGGAGAACTGACAAGTAACTCTGTAGCACTTCCAATCTAAAAAGAAAAATCGTCTTCGAACTGGATACAAACCGTTTCTTCCATCGCTTCATTCAAGCGAATCATTCCCGCGACGCTACCCCTTTAATAATAACTCTACCCCTTTAAATAATAACGCTACCCCTTTAATAATAACTCTACCCCTTTAATCAATTCAAGCAAACATTCACGCGACGCACCTATTCAATGCGAGCACACACGTTCAACCGGATTATACAGTTGTTTATTATTCTGCCGATTCGAAGTAAGCTATCACATTCATATGATACGGATTCTAAAGTCAAGCCACCTTTTAAATCATGAGTGGAGTTATTCATTTAATTTCAACCAAAAGTACGGAAGCGTAGAAGGGACATTGCATTGACGAGTTACCAACTTGACAAAACGACAATTATCTGCAAATTGACGAGTTGACGAGATGGTAACGTGACAAAATTCAGAAAATTGACGTTTTGATGAGTTAACGGATCTCGTCAATGCATCAATTTTCTGCAAATTGACGAGTTGCACACTTACTACCATCTCGACAAGATGACAAAATTCAGAAAATTGACGTTTTGACGAGATAACGGATCTCGTCAATGCATCTACGCTTCCGTACAAATGAGAGTGGTCGAAGAAATTGAGAGGAAAAATAATCGTTAGAGAAAACCACTGATCTACGTTAGTGTAGATCAGTGAGCCCAGCCCGAGTGTTTGCAAAGAGATTGTGATTGTGATGATCGGTCATTAGATGGCGGGCTTCCATAATTTATGAACAGAGTTCATGAAGTCGATTGGTAGAAATAATTATTATGTACATGCTAATTGCATGATCTGCACTTTGTTATTACAATGTGAACAACATGTGGGAAATTCGGCGGGCTTAGCAAGTAATGTTTATAACACTTTACTAACACTACAGAGACAGTAAATCCCAACTGGAACTTGGAAGTGGTGAGCTCAAACAGGTGTTCTATGAATATGATATTTAACCTATCCGTGGTATTCACGGCCATTTATCTAATGATATTAACTAAGTTGTATGTTATCTACTGTGGTTTCGTCGGAAACATTGAAGAGAATATTGCTTTCATGTTGTTCCTAAGTTAGGACTTGACTTTGAGGCCCCAACCCCTATATTATACTGGGCCTATGACTGGGCTAGACAGAACAGGAGCACCCAACTTTTGTCACACAGTATTTAATATGTAGGCCTAGGTTATAAATGAAACGCAAGAACATCACATGGTTCCTGTAAACTTTATTACATCATGGCCATCATTGGCAATGTTTGGTGACCTGATTTACCAAGTAGTGATTTACAATTTTGAGAACCTCTCAGTGTTGTGGTTCTATATCTGTTTGTTCCATCTATCTGTAGTGTTGTAAGTTGTAACCTTATTTACTGTGTTTTTGCTCTTTCTTGTTCAATCAGATAATAAAAATGGGGCTTGTTAAATTGTACCAGGTGCCAGCACTCCACCCAGGAGCATTTCAAACCACTCTGGCTAAAATCTCTGGTGTTTTAAAAGATGCAACAAATATCAACCTGACTACAGAAGCTTGCTACTATATTGATTCATCAAGTAAGTTTTGATAGACTTTTTTAACCTCCTCTGGAAAGAATGCTCAAAAAGCAGTAAAGATCAAACTAAAGTATTGGTTAGACCTAGACAAAATTTGTATTAGGTAGTTTTGGGCTGTAGGAGAACAATTAATTTGTTTTTTTGTTGTAAAATATTATAATTCATCATTTTATGTTTATTTCTGGATGGCAAAAGGCACATTTTGAAGGTAGCATGCTCAGATCCAGTACATCGGTAATCAACATGCAGTTGTTGGCCTTAACTACACCAAATATATAATTGTTACAAAGCAAATTGTAATTTTATTTTAACTATTTCCATATTATAGACAAATTTCACACCATAATTTACACTGTTTTATCCCTGCTTCAGGAGCCCTTGCTTCAGTAAGTTTAGCAACTAGTAATGCCTGGTAATAACCTGTTAGTCAATGTAGACGACCGTTAGCTAGCTCAGACACTTTGTTTGGAGTAAAGTTTTGGCCAGGTTTTCGTTTAAGCTGTCATTTTTTTCAGATCCTCTTCTACAGCAGTCCCTAAGCTTTTAGGCTGACAAACCAGGATCTTCAATGAGGACTGATATACAACCTCCAACTTAAAAGAATCAATGCGCAGTATACATGAGAGCCATCTTGAATTATGGACAATATGTTCAAGAACTAATTTATTTGATCTCTGTCAGCAAGCTCTGAAAACATTAAGCATCACTACAGTGGACTTGCGAACTTTGGGTCTTTTCTCGATAGTTTGCAACTCGTCGCTATACTACCCTATAAGATTATTCTCCCCAAACTGTTAGTGAAAGAGGCAGGTTTCTTAGACATAATATTCTTCGTAATACTTTCTTGGAATGATTTTAAATGGCAACTGAAGGCTGCACAAGTTGAAATGATGTTCAGCTCACAATGTTAAACCCATTGATCAGTTCTCACATCTGGTTCTGTTGCTGAGAAATCAAACAACATTTTTTTCCTCTCATGTCAAATGTTGCATTGTACGAAATGTGTGATGACATTCTTGGGATACATATAAAGTATGTACTACATCTCTAGAAGGATTTGAAGCAAAACTAAACAATCAATGTTTGATATGTATACAGAATCCTACAGCCAATGAATACTCATGTCTTAAATTATGAATATTAAATTACTTACAGTAACTGGTTTCCGTACATATAGTCAGTCTGTTTCATATACAGTGGTGCAAACCAAGTAAAATTTCATAACGGTTTTTAATTTGATATTTTCCAACTTCATGTTAAACTGATATTGAAATTATGCTTATTCGTTATATACATTTTATATTAGTATTGACATCCTGAAATAATTGCACCTGTAGGATTTCACACAAACTTTGAAACATGGTTCATGGCTGCTAGGAGCTCAAGATGTCATCTTCTCTTGTCATCACCTCGAATCATCAATGTGTCCTCCATTTTCAGTCATTCCAGCACTTGGTCACCCGTTCTGAAGACCAACGTATATTCTTTTCTCAACAGGCCCTTTGACAGATGATGATGTCCAAAAGCTGAGATGGATATTTGCTGTTTCATTTGAGGAAGCGATGGTCAAGAAGGAAACAAGTTTAACTGACATTGATTCAACGACCTCATACTTCGTTGAAATTGGACCAAGGTTAGACTGTACATCATAATGACAGTTTTATATTCTCACATACACAGAAATTTGATTAGAATTTTGTCAACAAATATATTTATATATGTTCACAATACTGACAAGAATGAGTTTATCTTTAATATATGTAGATTTTGCTAGCATATGATTTTTGCATATTTTGTGATGGGATGTTGGAAAGATATTCCAGAGTGAAACTGAGTAGCCTAACTTAAAGAGTGGCATATTCGAAGCATACAGATGAATTTGGCGCTCAAATTGTACTGTTCTTGAGATATTGACAGTTACAGCTGTCACATGTTATTCTGTATGTGAACTTGCTGTGCATGCAAGCAAGTCTGTTGTCATAAGTCATCACGAAACGTTTTGTGTGATCAAACTAACAATATCATTTGTCTATAGATGCAATTGGAGATTTGAAATATAACCAACTGTTTTAACCAAACTGGGGATTGTCATTTTCATTTTGACACCAAGCTTAATTTGATTCCCATTAGTCATATAGTACTTACTTTATGGAGGGCAGTGTGGTTATCCAGCCATCTAAAATGAAGTAACTACATCTGGGAAAGGGAATGACATTTTTCGCTCATACATAATCACTTGATCACAGACTCCTGTCAACAGTACCAGAAATATAAACTCAATTCGCCCTTAAAAATGGATTAACTCGTGAAAAATCTATTTGTAGCCTTCTGGTAAAGTGTACATGATACCATACACAGACACAATTCATTTGTTCTTTAAGTGGCCAGTGTATCCAAACACTAGCCTGTATTATTAATATTTTTGAGTTAACCAATTTGTTTCATTTTTGCTACCCATCAGACTAAATTTCTCTACTGCATGGTCAACTAATGCAGTCTCCATCTGTCATTCTGCCGGAATGTCCTCTGTTACAAGAGTCGAAAGGTCACGGAGGTTACTCGTCAATGTTCTGGGGGAAGATGGTTCACCCACAGAGATCTCTTTGCAAGATAAGAAAGAAATCTTATCTCTCCTCCATGACAGAATGACTGAGTGTAGTTATGACAGACCCTTGGAGGACTTTGATATTAACTTGCAGCCTGACCAGGTCTACGAGGTGGATATTCTTGGCCAAGGCAAACCTGCTTTGGAGAAAGCCAACAAGGACCTAGGTATTAAACTATAAATAGATCCCTAAATGAATAGTTACATACCTTAACAGTTACATCATTGTTTCCTTCACATCTGCAGACCATTTTGGTATTTATTAAAATTTGGATATTTATACCAGAAATCAATTATAGTTGACTGCTGATTGAAAAAGAAGCCAATACTCTTTAAACTGTTTGCAGTAATACAAATATTTTGTTCATGGGCAGCCAGTTTAGAACTACCATTTACATTCACTTGATTGGGATATTCTGAATATGATTATTCAACCATATCTCATGATTATTCAACATTATTTCATGGTTATTCAACATTATTTCATGGTTATTTAACTATATCCCACTCATATAGGGAGGTTTGTGGTAGATGCATGAATGAAGTTCCAAGTAAATTTTGTTGTTCATGGCCCAATGTAAATATAGTCATATTATTCATAGTAGGAATTTTTGGACCAGACCAAACCTGCAGTTCATTCAGGTTGCCATAGAAACATTTCATTTTTTGCTTAACATTTCAGGTCTTGCCTTCGATGACTGGGATCTTGACTACTACTGTGATTTATTTGTGAACAAGATAAAAAGGAACCCCACCAGTGTGGAATGCTTTGACTTAGCTCAATCCAACAGGTGTTACTTCAGTATTAAGAAAATAAGTTTAAAGGAAGTGGGTAGGGAAGGAGGGGGGGGGGTGAGAGAGAGAGGGGTGTATTTCCGTAGTTCGTCTGGCATTACCAAGTATTTTGTTTCGCACAATTCAGGGCTCTTGGTTTGAGGGATTAGGGGATGTTTATTTGTCCCCCTTCAGACCCCATGTTGCACTGCAACATACCTGGTCAATGTGTTAATAAATTTTGCCGAAATCCCCATTTTCTTACCTTCTACAGTGAACATAGCAGACATTGGTTCTTCAAAGGCCGTATGATAGTGGACGGGAAAGAAAAGGATTTATCTCTTTTCAAGATGGTGATGCAAACTCAAGATCACAGTAACCATAACAACGTAATCAAATTCTCAGACAACAGTAGGTGAGTTTCTGATTGGATGTTTTGTACCATTTATGTCTGCCTGTTCCTGTTTTATGTAAAACTCTTTATTGTGCAGAGTTTTACCCCTAATTTTTTATGCTAATCAGGAGGGGAGAGTGCAGGAGGGAGGGGGGAGCAGAGAGGGGGGAGGGAGGGAGGGAGTGATAAATTTCTTACTCGTCAGGTGCCCTATTTATAATTATTTCATCTATTAGCTTTGGATTTCTGAAAAGAATACTAGAAAAAAGAAATGGAAAGTTTGAAAGTATCACAACAACTGGCAACAGCCAACTGGTTTGTCTGTCCTCTGGAAGCATCTAGAACTGGCTTACAATTTCCACAAGTTTACATCTGTAAAGTTATCATTTTGTAAAGAAAGACACATAAATTGTTTGGTCTAATTCGTCTTTCTGGATAAAACAAGGCCTTTCATTTCTTCAAGTTTCAAGGTGCACTATTCATTTCCTTGTTTTCTTCTTCCCTACTTGATGTTATATTGATATAAATTTACCTTTTTCTTCGTCAGCGCTATCGTTGGATACGAGGCAGAGATTGCCTATCCTGTTTCTAACGAGGCAAAGCCATCTTCCTATGAGAAGAGGCGACTGAAGAGACACATTATCTTTACGGCAGAAACCCACAACTTCCCCACAGGTACGGGATCTCCCTCAGTCGAACTAATTTTCAAGTCTCACCCAATCGTCCAAGTAGACTGAATATCTTCGTCTGACAACTGCAAGACCCTCGAAAGCTTCTTATGCCAAAAACAACTATTTTATATACAACGATATTACTATGTCAGATTTGCTATCATTTTATTCACATTTTAACAATAATAACCATGGCTATTCAGTCAGCTTTTAAGGAAGTTTCCTAGGCCGAAAACAACTGTTTTATAAACAACGATATTACTATGTCAGATTTGCTATCATGTTAATCACACTTCACAGTAATAACCATGGCTATTCAGTCAGCTTGTTAGGAAGTTTCCTAGGCCAAAATGTTGACTGATTGTTTTCAGTATCCCTCAAGTTTTATAAAGGTTGTCTTTTTAAGGTAGTTGATGTGAAGTAGTAGACGGCCTAAAGATTTTCACCCACTTTCTCTTAAACATCCTTCAGCAGTAGCTTCTATTTATAAGCTGCTTCTCTTGTAATAATTCCTTGATCCGAGTAGCCATAGGCCAATTCAATGGCATTGGCATATAAACCAGAGTGTTGGTTGACCCGTTGGTCTTGTGTTTAATCCGCAGGTGTGGCACCCTTCAGTGGTGCCACCACTGGTACCGGGGGACGAATCAGGGACGTTCAGAGCGCCGGCAAAGGAGCTCACGTCGTGGCCGGCACTGCTGGCTATTGTTTTGGAAATTTGAATATTCCAGGTAAAATTGAATGATTATTAGTATTATAATTTTCTGAATCTTCCAGTAACAAATGTTGCTTGGAATGAAAGGTAGTGACACATTGCATTTTGTCATTACAAATGTTTAAGAGAGGAACCAATGCTCGAATGTTGGCGGTAGAATGCTTGTCGTAGTTTCATCATGAGTGACTATTAGCATATTTGGGGGGCAAAACTTTTATGACCTATCAGAGGGCTTGTTAGGAACAAAACTAGCTACAGAGTTTGTTTACACTCAGTTGGTGATTCATTTTATATAACAGCTCTTATCTCTTTCTGATCTCTTCTCTGTCAGGGTACGATCTTCCTTGGGAAGACGATTCGTGGAAGTATCCGTCTAATTTTGCCTCCCCTCTGGAGATCGCAGTGGAGGCTAGTTCAGGTGCATCGGACTACGGCAATAAGTTCGGCGAGCCGGTGCTCTGCGGGTTTGCGAGATCGTTCGGCATGCAGCTGAGCGAGTCAGAGCGAAGGGAGTGGATCAAGCCGATCATGTTCAGCGGTGGAATAGGCACCTTGGAAGATGTCCACGTATCGAAGGATCCGGCAGAGAAAGGTGAGGATCGAAGGATCGAGGATCGACTTGGATGTGGATGAAGGACAAGGACATGAAGGACAATAACTACTTTTTAGGGGATAAAAGGAGCGATAGTTTGAATATGAAGGATATTTTGTTTCCATCTGAATATTTTGTTCTCTTTTTTCATATATGACCCCCAATCATTATGTCATGTGCCAATAGACTCAAGTCAAGCAGTTTCTGCCATTGACAGTAGTATGAAGTCTTAAGACAGTGACATATCAGCCAGCTGTTAACAATATTACCTATGAGGAACATGCTAAACAAGTCTGACTTATTGTTTAATCTGTATCTTGATATTTCATTCTCAATCTTTGAGGAGGGTTATACCTGCAGTTTCTTGGGGGTTATAGACATATGCAATGCTACCACAATGTATCAGAGTTGAATTACAGCATCATGGATGCTCGAGTTATATACATGAAGTATCCATCAAAGTGCTTTTCTATAGCAAGTCCTGTTACCCCAATGAAGTAATTGTTAATTTGAAATATGTTTAAAAACAAAATGGGAGAAAGGAAAGAATATAAAACGTAATTTTTAAAGTAAAATTTTTTAAACCAGAAGATTTAAATTTCACTCGCTCTCTCTGTTTGAATGTCTTTTTGCCCCTATTGAATTTCATATGTTTTTACTTTTTTAACAAACAGGAATGTTGGTAGTAAAACTTGGTGGTCCAGTCTATCGAATCGGTGTCGGTGGAGGGGCGGCATCTTCCATTCAAGTGCAGGGGGATAATACTGCGGAACTAGATTTTGGCGCAGTGCAACGTGGAGACGCCGAAATGGAACAAAAGCTGAACCGAGTGATCAGAGCTTGTTTGGAATGCCGTGAAAAGAATCCAATTTGTAGCATTCATGACCAAGGAGCCGGGGGAAATGGTAAGGTTTAGATAATACCCAATACATTCACACAGTTATCAAAGGGCTTGAACAGTAAATAGTCTGCAATTTTTGATTTTATTTTAACTTAAATTTTGGTTGAATTTTCTTGTTTTATTTATATGTTACATTTTAAGACATCTGTTTTAATGATCAGAGCTTGTTTGGAATGCCGTGAAAAGAATCCAATTTGTAGCATTCATGATCAAGGAGCCGGAGGAAATGGTAAGGTTTAGATAATACCCAATACATTCACACAGTCATCGAAGGGCTTGAACAGTAAATAGTCTGCAATTTGTGATTTTATTTTAACTTAAATTTTGGTTGAATTTTCTTGTTTTATTTATATGTTACATTTTAAGACATCTGTTTTAATGCATAATTGTAAGAGACAGTTTCATTCTGGTAGGTGTTGATTAACCAACCTCTAGCTAGGTCCTTTGAACCTGAGAAATTTGATCTACTTGGTGAGGTTTTCAAGTAATATTTAAGCTCTTCCCCCCCCCCCCCCCCCCCCTCAACAAACAAACCCCTTGCAACTACTTGCAACTACAACTAAATATGAAATTTAAGACTATAGACTGAATCTGCCTATTAACTCTTCTCAATCAACCTTTATCTCAGAAACTTAGATTTTTCATTGTATCTGAGAATGTTTAGAAAATCTGATATTGTTTCAATTCGGCTACATTGGACCAAAAGTTATAAGTTAACCAATAGCAATCTTTTATGTATATTTGATGTATGTTTTACAAATGTTTACATTTGCTTATTTCCTATTATGATATTTCTTGTGCATTTGTGTTGTAATCATGTTATTTTATGAACAAAGTAAGCACTCCTGTCTTTCAATATGTCGTCCGTGAGAGAAATGTACCCCCCCCCCCTTAAAAATGGTTTAGTATTACATTTCGTAGAGTAATGTTCCTTCTAATATGTAACACTATGGATACACCTTTAAATATTGAGATGGTGCAACATTTATGCTTGGATGATGCGTCCACTGTCCTTTATCACCATCTCTAGGTAACGTCCTGAAAGAGATTTCCGAACCTGCCGGAGCAGTGATCAGAACGAAAGACTTCCAGCTGGGTGACCCGACCATCACGACCCTTGAACTCTGGGGTGCAGAGTACCAGGAGAGTAATGCCATCCTGGTTAAATCGGAGGACGCTGAGAGGCTGCAACAGATGTGTAAGAGAGAGAGGTGCCCGGCTTGCTTTGTTGGTGAAATAACTGGTGATGGCAAGGTATGATTAGTAGCTGCTATTGTCAAATCATCTAGAAATACAAAGTTATTTATTTATTATTTATATATTAATTTATCTATGTAACTTTTGACAGATGGGTGAAACTCGGTCAGTATGAGTGCTAATATACCCCAAGGTCCTTAAAAGGAAAACGGAGTAAAAAAAATAGCAAAACTTAAGAAATATAGCAAAACTTAAGAAATAAAGAAAAACAGGATTAAAAGATGGAAGGAAAAGTAGCAGAAAAAATAAACAAACAAATTAACAACTAAAATGAAGTGAGGGTTTAATAAAAACTTACCTTTCAGCAAAGAGTAAAATCACGATATGAATAACGGATAGGAAGGAATCGAAGAGACCGTAAAGTGTATAAAAGACGTAAAAAGCATGAACAAATAGTTTTAAATATTCAAAGTTCAGAAAGATATTAGTTACAATTAGTATAAACTTGTAAAGTTGTATTTTAAAAGTGTTCAAAGATTTGCCATTTCTTAATCTCGATGGTAATTTGTTCCATTCTTTGGCAGCTAGAAGGCTAATCTATTTCAGCTATTCCATGAGTTTAATCCACGTTTTACTCAATCATTGTTCATAGTCAGGTTTAAAGGGGTATTCCAGTGGCAGACAGTGTCAAACTTATTGAAAAGAGAAAAGTATTTCACACTGTCAGCTGAAAATGACTGTCCCTAACCTGAGATATAGTTGACTGCATATAACCAATTTTGACTGTCAAACTTCTCGCTTGTGGAAAGGAAATCTTAAGAAGGCTTCATACAGATCAGTCCCTCAAGTAAACACTCAAGTGAATCATTTGGAAAGTGCATATGGGTTATGAAAAGCAACCAGGTACATTAAGTATTAATGAAGATAAAAGTTTAGCCAAATCTGGATATTGTATGTCGTGAAGGAAGACATTTTAGACTTGACTTAGATCGCTTGTGACGGACTTACATTTTTGTTTTGTTTTTCATTTCTGTTAGATTCGTCTGGAAGTAGAACAATCTGATCCGGTAACAGATGACGTCATTCAAGACAAGAAAAGACGTATCTGCACCTATCCTGTGAATCTAGATCTGGAGTGGGTACTTGGCAAAATGCCAAGAAAGGTATGTATCCAGTTCCATATTTTTTAAGTGAAAGTTCATGTTTAATGTATTTCACATGGGGTTGTCAACATTGCATCTCTCAGGACAGCATGTCACTTTAGTATTAATCATGTTAATAGCAATTGGAAATATTTTTGCTTTTTGCACTGGTGCTGTGGCCGAGTGGATAAAGGCGGTGGCATTTAAAGCAATGAGACTTAGCAATCAGGAGTTTCCGGGTTCGATTCCCAGTCGGGTCATAGTAAGGTGGGTTTTTCATCCAAGAGCAATCTATGGTGTTCCCATCTGAAATGACTTGCTAAATTGAAAAGATTCCAAATTTGAATTAAAATGCTACCCTACGTGTAAGTTGTATTCCGTAAGCCTTTTGCGGGCTTCTCCCACATTTGTGGCCGCTTAAGCATCGTAAAAATAACTGCTGATTTTTATTATGATTATTATTTTGCTTGATTAATGGAAATAGAGATTGACTGGTCAAGCTTATAGAACTCTATCATGGGATTAAAACAGATACTAAATAAGAACTAAAAAATGTTGTTTTGAAGCAGTTATTGCCCTGGCTGTCAATCACTGACAAGCTGGGGCATTAAAGTTCTGTCTGCTAAACTCAAAAACTGTTTTTCAGATCTATTAACTGTTCATCTTTGCACTTTTTGTGAAAAGCAAACCTCAAACATGGAATCAGCAACTGAAAGTTAAATTTTGAATTATCATTTTACTTGAGAGAACCATCTATATACACACATAATGTATCAGATTGTTAAAGTTTGTCAGCATTTAGGAGATAAAGACCTTGAATACCTGTTTGATTTACGTTTCTTTGAAGGTATTCCATCTCAGCAGAAAGCTGTCCCCGTGCAAACCCCTAAAACTACCTGACAATTTACAACTCAAAGAGGCTTTGGAGAGAGTCTTGCGGCTTCCTAGTGTTGCAAGCAAGAGATACTTGACAAATAAGGTACGGTATTCAAGAAATAGTTTCTGAATTTAATCTTTTTCTTTTTGTAGATTTTTCCTTTTTTGCTGCTCTTTGTTTGTTTCTGTTTTTGTACATTACACTCTTATTTTCACCAATATTTTGTTTGCAGCGCCGTGGTAACTTGTTATTTATCATATCTGTTTCTGTTTTATGTTTCTTGATTTCTCCCTGATTTTCAAATCATCTGAAAGGAGTATTGATCAATATTTTGGTAACTTTATTCTGTTCCACTGTTTTTAACATATTACATCTTGACAAAGAGAAAAGACTGGATGACTTCAGCTATAGTGACTCAACCAGATGTAATTTAATTTAAAAGAAAGATCGTTTTCCTTCATATGAGCATCAGAGAACCCAATCTAATAGCATATTGTACTATTTCTCTGAAACATTGCTATTGGTGCAGTATGATAACAAACTATGACATCATTGGAAAATATGGGACAGTATGACAAATGGACCACTACTGCGGTTTGCAGTTGGTTTGCACTTTCCTTGGTGTTATTAATCACAACCATGTGCAAATTCTTTTGTAAATTCTTTTGCATTTAGGAAACCCAGCCGTGAAATAACTATTGTTTTCTTCCGTCATCAGGTCGACAGATCAGTGACAGGACTGGTCGCTCAGCAGCAATGTGTCGGACCGCTTCACACTCCATTGGCCGATGTAGCAGTGATGGCGCTCTCTCAGTTCTCCACTGTCGGTTCTGCCACAGCCATCGGTGAGCAGCCGATCAAAGGGTTAATAGATGCAGGTGTTGGAGCAAGAATGTCAGTTGCAGAGGCCTTGACAAACTTGGTGTTTGCTCGAGTGTCAAACTTGAAGGTAAATTTGTTATTTTTTATACATATTTTTTTTTTTTTTTTTTTTTTTTTTATGTGTTCCCTCAAGGTACAAGAATTACTTGTAATAATGAATGTATGTTATTCCAGCTTAGGAGTGTAAACTATTGTCTCAATAAAATTGTTGAAAGTTTAAGGTAATGTTTGCCTGCAAACAAGATCATGCTGTTATCAAAACCTCACATTGGAATATTTGAGCAGATAAGTGGTGTGTTTGTAGCTTGTTTCTTCACTTCGCTAGTCATTACAATGTTTTACTTTTCACACCTTGACAGTTTTATGATATTACCACAGAATTAATAAAATTCCTGATTTTCATAAAGCACTTGCATTTGATCTGCCTCAAAAGGTATACCCATGAAAACCAGTTCCATTTCCTTTTTTTGTACTTTTTACATTCAAAATAGTAGAAGCACCTTACAATTTCGATTCCCATACTTATCTTTCTTATAAACAGGACGTTAAATGTAGCGGTAACTGGATGTGGCCTGCCAAGCTACCGGGTGAAGGTGCTGCCCTCTATGATGCCTGTCATGCCATGTGTGAGGTCATGGGTCAACTGGGAATCGCCATTGACGGCGGGAAGGATTCGTTGAGCATGGCAGCCAGGGTTGACCAAGAGACTGTAAAGGCTCCAGGTGGGTGACATCATTGGGTGCATGCCTTGTAAAGGTCAAATATTTAATGCGCTGGTGGAGAGAGTCTGTAGTGAAGTTAGCAGACAGCTCCAAACATACCAACTTTGCTGTGTGGAGTAGCAGGGATCTTCTTCATACACTGTGAATAGTGACTTGTTCTAACTCTGTCAGAAAAAAAGCTGGTTTTAATACTATTATGTGAACCAATATGGCCTTGGGTATGAGAGCACCTTACCAGCCTACCCTGCACATTGCTCCATTTGGGTATAGTAAGATTTTCATTATATATGATTGATATATAAATAAAAAAAATTATTCTTTCATCCTAAAAGAAACTCAATTGCAAAGCCCATGTTATACACAAGCAATGTTCTTTGACTGTCCACAAATGAATTCTTTATCGTTGACTCGCAGGATCCCTTGTGATATCAACGTATGTCGGCTGTCCAGACATCACAGCTACAGTGACTCCAGATTTGAAATGTCCAAATGGCAAAGGTTTGTGAAATTCTCAAATGACTAGAAACACTGGATTAATGTTACCATTTTTTTTTTTTTTGACAGCGATTTTATCCTTGATGACAAATTTGACCATTTATGGAGTGGTCATGAATAATAATGTATTTAAATTACTTACACATAACTAATCAGGACAGATTGCCCACTAAGTCAACTGAAGAGTGGCTATTATTTTGTGACTGAAATTCTGTTTACAGGCATTAGTAGGCATTCAGTAGAGTTTAGTTTTATCAGTTGGAAATCTTATCATTCAAACCATGTATTTTTGCCTCATCATGTTATGTATGTGTAGTATTTGTATAACTTGTCTGTTGGTGTTGTTGCACCATACTACCACACAACGTTGTCAAGAGTGGTCCCTTTGTCATTTAAAAACTAGTCTGAAGATTACAGCCAAATTTACACTAAGAGGTAACAAATACAACAACAATAATTTAAAATGTATCAGTCTGTTTTGCTATTCCCTTAAACCAGAGAGAAATTTTGCTGGCAAGAAAAAAGGGATTTTGCAATTTTGAGTAACATTATAATGTTCACGTGTGATCGGAATAGTTTGTTATTTTTCTTAGTCGGAGAGAGATGTGCCTCCTCTTTGTTCTGGAGAAGAAATAAATCTTGATGTCCATATGACAAATGTGTGATATAACAACAACACTCATGTATGTCATACATGCAAATTTGTTATGCCCTATTAGCATGGTGTCATATTGCATTGTTGGACCAAACTCACTGAACCTATACATTCCTACACTGGCTTTTACAGGAATATATTTATGTTTAGATCAGAGCACACAAGAATGCTACTTTGGATTTTTTTTTGTGATAACAAGACTTATAACAATGTTAAGTGTTTGTCATTGTGAAACCAAATTAAAGGAAACAAGTATAATAATAATAATAATAATTAATAATTAACAGTTCTTATATAGCGCAACTTACAATAAAGTCTCGCAGCGCTGTACTTAACCCTGGTCATTGGTAACTTGTCACACCTACACACCAAAGTGTGCACAATTCAAGCAATCTCTCCTGGGGCACCACAGTGCACCACAGCCACGTGTCCCCTGGGGGACTTCCCATAGGGTGCAGCCACAAGTCACCTCGCAGGTCCCCATTTATACACCTGGGTGAAGAGAGGCAATGGAGATAAAGTGCCTTGCCCAAGGAGACAACTCAATGATCTGGCCAGCGCTCGAACCTGTAATCCTTAGATCACAAGTCCACTGCCTTAACCACTTGACCACAACAAATATATATCCTTCCTTCCAGGATCCCTACTCTACGTGGATTTGAGCGGTGGTAAATCCCGGGTCGGGGGTTCAGCTCTCGCTCAATGTTACAAACAGCTCGGTGATTCTGTGGCTGATCTAGATGACCCTGCTCTCTTGGTAACAGCGTTCAACATCACACAAGACCTCTTGAAGGGTAAGAAAACATTAAAAAAGATGCATTTATTATAAATTTAATAGAATTTAAGAAAGAAATTATTTTTTAGTGATGGATTTGAATCGTTGCCCTGAGAATTAAGTCCTGTGCTCTAATATTTTTTTTTAGTTTTTTTTTTAGTTTTTCAAAGTTCACATGTAGGTTATGAAATAACCTGATTCAATCAAGAGCTTTTTGTCACACGGACATTTCTCAAAGTAGCATAAAAAACAAACATAAAAAGCACATAGACATTACAACTAATTTGACGTTACCCCAATTTTATCAAATGAACTGGTTCAATGAGTATCAATTTCACCAATATTCCAGGAACTGGAGACTGTCGGCTCAACACATGATCTCATTATGTCACATGACTTGTCTGACTTTGGCTTGGGTTTGTTTTTCATTGGGCAATCTCTGACAATATGATCTAGGTTCTCACACATAAAGTAAGCTCTTTGAGTTGGTTTAGAACTAACTTGACTGCTAGGTTTTCCCTATACTTCCTCTTCTGATCAAATTTATTGTGCTTCTGTTGGCCTGTTAAAAAGGCCCCCCCCCCACTTCTTAGATGGGCCTGCAAATACATATCTGCCAATTCTGTGAACTTGTCGACGCTTGAAGGGTTTCTTTCCTTAATGAAGAGAGTGAGGTCTCTCTCAATTGTATGCAATAATTGCTCCATAAGAATGAGATATAGGTAGGGTTCGTGTTTGTTTATCTTTCTGCAGTGGTAGTGTTTATGTAGAAATAGCAATCAACTGCTCTAGATATGACCACTAGGACACGATTAAAAGTGCATTCAAGAGTTGTCATGGGAACTGAACGATGACATGCTGTTTACAGTTCACTGACTTAACTCCTACCAGGCAGCAGGAGCTTGTTTACAACCATCCAATTTGAACAGAATAAAAATAGAAAGAAATTTAGAGGTTATAACTTGGAAAGTACTATTTTATCGGTCTCTGTCAAGGTTTTAACCTTGATCACGGCTTGAAAAGGATAGATTTGACTCATTTATTTATATTTATATCTTCTGGTTGGTGCCCCGATTCAATAGCAAAGCTATATAATCAATGCACAAACACTGAGTATTATGTATACCAGCAATACTTTATTGACTGAGGGAATGCAAGCATTAGCTGATATTGCCGACACACATTAGAAATACTCTCTACCAACATGTCAGTGCTGCTATCAACAAGTTCCAGTCAGATAGGCCCTCTACTTGTGAAATGGACAAGAACATGGAGAAGGACCAGAAATTTAGTAAAATGTTACCTAGTGCTTCTGCAACAGTCGATATGATGTTATACCTCATGGAAGGCCAAGAGTGCAATAACTAATGTGTGATATGCTTTATGTGTACCTGATGATGTGACCAAAAGTATTTCATTCCTTTAAATCATAATTCACTCATTGAAGAAAGAAAAATTCCCACTCATTTACAACCCCCCTCCCATCCTTTCCATTTGAAGAAGTTATGTCATAACGTACTCCGTAGCACACTACAAGGTATTTCCTTAAAATGAGATTACAAAGGTTCAAACTAAAAACAATGCCAAAAAAAGGAAATGAGAAAGTTAATGAGCAAATTATTAATGATTTCATTTGGTTCTCAATATTTCATTGCCCAGAGGCTCTTTCATACTATGTGTTAATTACTTCTTGAAAGCAAAATTTGGTATTGCACATATTTCTGTCTGATTCTGTTGAATTTTTTTTACAGGTGTGCAATACTCTTGACTGTTTATAGCCTTTGTTTTGCTCACATACAAGACTTAATTTGTTGTTCATCATCCTTCAGAACGACTGGTCACTGCTGGCCATGATGTGAGTGATGGAGGGCTTATCACTTGTTTACTGGAAATGGCTTTTGCAGGAAATCATGGCATGGAAGTCAATTTGTCAAAACCAGCTGAAGGTAAGATTAATAGCTTAAGTGAGAAGCATTGAGATCCATGGCCCTGTCTCATAGTGGGTAAGGTGGTTCTCAAAAGTGATATCACAGCTCGGAGGGCAGTCATTTGTTGATGCGTATGGAGGATGTTGATCACACCAAACGTCTTACAGCTAACATTGTGCAACGTTTGGCAATCCAGTACAGGCAAATGAAGGCATTAATATTGTCAAGCACATACAGTGCGTCCAAACATTGGTTTAAACACATTTCCGCTAATATATTGTATTGTGCTTCTTTTTTAAAGCAGGTGAGATTTTAAGGTTTTAACAAGCAATAAACTTAATACAGGAGCACTCATTAGGCTAGAAATGCCACAGACAGGTTTCTACATTGGCATGGTAATCTGTGCTGGGTTTGATAGTACAGTTCAGTACTAGTGGAGCTTTTGAATGGTAACAATGCATACTGTGATCAACTGTTTTAATACTCCACTGAAAAGCAACTTGTTTGAGTTTTGTAATCAAGCTTCCAGGAATCTTACCGAAGCTTTTGAGAAATAGTTTTGCAGATGGTCCAAATAGGGCATCTTCCCAACCTTTTGCACCAAGTGAGCGTTATCTAGCGTGTAATCACATTCAAGTATCAAATTAGACGTTTTCAATAACTAACTTTTGTCTTCCACACGACGTGATTAGTCAAAATTAATGAAATGCAATTAATGCATTGCTATGGAAGTTTAGTATCAAACAGCATCATTGAACAGATTGAACAGAATAATTACAAATGGTTGCATCAGTATTAACAAATTATGGTCCTACCTCTGTACAATCTGGAAGGCCTACTCAAAATTGAGAAATTCTAAATTTCTGCCTGATTAATCACCAACTTGCCCTGTCTGGGAACTAAAGTGCAGTACTGTATTCATATTGGGTAATACTAAGCTTTACTTCAAATTTTGCAAAAAGTGGTAGTAAAAAATTCACCATATTCTGCTAATTTTGTACACCTCTGCTTTGCTTGAAATATTTTACAGCCTCATTGATCGATTATCTATTTGCTGAAGAAGTTGGCTGGATTCTTGAAGTGGAATCTTCCTCTGCAAATGCTGTTGCTAAAAGGTTCACTGATCAGCAAGTTCCCTGTCATGTGATTGGTCAATCGACTGGTGAAGGAAGTGAGGCAAAAGTAAGTGCCCCATATGGTACAATTTCATTATATTAGTGGTACCTCTTAGTTCAAGGAGAATAGTTTGAATGTTCAGACCTTCAAGGTTAAAGGTTAAGATGTTATTTAGTTTTTTCTGTTTTCTTGTTTTTTGTTTTTGTTTGTTATCGAGTATTTTTATTTGTTTATTAGTTTTCTGCAAAATATGAAATATTTTGTATTGAAGGGATTATCAAGCTCCTGGATAGTTGCATTCAAGAGAGCTATGCACACTCTCATTTTAATAACTTGATAACATATTAATTAAGCTGATTTTTACCCTACTAAGCCACTGTTGTATATGTTTAAATTACCAACAAACATATTTGATGCCTGTTGAGTCAAGCACAGTCGATGTTCTCTTTGTCATGTGTAAAGATAGTGTTGCTATGGACCATAAAAACCTGTGGTTACTAGAGGTTCAAAATGGAGGCAGTAAAATGATTCTGTAAAGGTGCTTTACCATTAGAAGATAATACATGGGAGCCATTTTATTCAGCTAGGCTGTTAATGTTTGATAGATGCAACGTTTTAAGATAGGTTAAAGCTAAGTGCTACCATGAAAGTAGGAACAGTTAAAAATATGATTCAGTGATCAGTAGTCATGTTATTGTTGAAGAATGGGATAATGTAGTAATATTAATCGCATGCAACTTTTAAATAATGTGTGGAATGAATAGCTGCTGCACATGATTGCAAAGATTGTAATCCAAGGTTTGGCTTACTTGCATAGATCAATGACATGGATGTCTGATATGGAAGTGACCCTGCATGACCATATTGGCCTGACATGCTCCTACTACATAAATAAAAACTTTAATAACCATTGCTTGTTTTTGCCAGGTTTTGCTATCTGTTGACGATACAAATGTCCTCGACGAGAGCATGGTTCGTCTCAGAGATGTTTGGGAGGAGACAAGCTTTCAGCTGGAGAGGTTACAGGCAAATCCTAAATGCGTTGAGGAGGAATCGAGTAGACTGTCACAAAGAAAATCACCACCGTTTAAAGTTACTTACGATCTTGATAAGAACGAGAGGCTTTCACAACTAACAGAGACATCCGGTTAGTTTTTTCTGGCTTATTTCCAAACCTGAATAAAAAAATCTCAATATGTGTCATAAGTTTTGGTTGAATGAAAATGTTAGTTTCATATTTATAAAAATATGAAATATTAAGAATTAACAAGACAGTAATATATGTATCAGTTTCCTTCATTCTTCTTCTTGTGCGTTTGTGTTTGTCAGGAAGGATCTTTGTGTCAGGGCTGTTGGTAAATACACCTGTTTGACGCAAGATCGCTTCAAGTTCAGCCAAATGCATCGGTCAATGAACAATTTTGGTATTCTGGCCAACAAAATAGTAATTTTTCACTGTAGTAATTTTATACTAACAGGAAAAAGAAAACCAAGCGTTCTCTGATGAGTGATGTAGCAGATGTAAAGAGAAGATCATAAAAAATGAAGAATATGCTATAAAGACAGCTGTCCTATACCTTGTAGGAAACATTTTAATGTCTTCTTGTTTCACTTTTGTTATTTCTTTGTTTTAATTTAAAGGCAAGCCAAAAGTTGCAATTATTCGTGAAGAAGGCAGTAACGGTGACCGTGAAATGATAGCTTCTTTCATGATGGCAGGATTTGAAGCCTGGGATGTGAACATGCAGGACCTGATGAATGGCATTATTTCATTGGCTGAGTTCAGGGGTGTGGTCTTTGTGGGCGGTTTCAGCTATGCAGATGTAGCTGGTGCCTCTAAAGGTAAAATGATTATGTTACAGGAGTGTACCATATACTCATTCATTTAAAATGTCTATTGAAGGTTACTATTTCACTCTTTTGAATGTTAATCTTATTTTCAAAGAATAAAGTCATGTTTGGGCTAGCATAGGATCCATCCAGGGACCTTATGATTGATTACACATGATGTGCGCTACCAATTGAGGTATCCATCTCCTAAATTGATGGGAATCCCTATAGGGCCACTACTTTACTGGGGAGGCGTGTTGGGGGGGGGGTGGTTCCAGTTAGAAGCCACATTACCTTGATTCCCATTTGACACAGGGGCCTCAGTCCAATTTCGTTTGGTACAACCCAGAAAGCGACAGGGAAGGAATTTCAAGGGTTCAATTGTCTGCTGTTTATTTAAATAAATGAGTAATAAAATTGAATTGAAAACTTAACAAGCAGTAGTAAGCAAATTTTGAAAGAGCAGAGGAGTTGATGCTAGAGAGCAATTGAACTCAGTTTGCACAGGATTACAGATCCTGTACTGTACCATCTGAGCTGCCGGGTGATTTCTAGGTAGCAATCTCTGTTGAACATTTCTTCGCTGGGATACATTGAAATACATTCATTCCCTGTTTCAAATAACTATGAAAATATATAAATGAATGCTGTGTGTGCGTGCATCATGATCATCATGCTATTTGGTTTTATAAAAGTCATTAAAGTTAATTCCTTACTTTTAATTCTTCAGGATGGGCGGCAGCCATTCTCTTCAACGATACGGTCAGGTGTGAGTTTGAGGCCTTTAAAGCCAGAAAGGACACTTTCTCGTTGGGTGTCTGCAACGGTTGTCAACTCATGGGGCTTCTCGGATGGGTAGCACCAAATGTCACTTCAGGTGAGTATTGAAATACTAACAGATCAACACCTTTGACATAATGACAAGGAATTTACAGAACTGGGAGTGAGGGAGGGGAGGGGGAGGGCCTCTTAATAGGGTTACATCCAGTAGAAAAGTGATCAGGGGTCAGATGTATTACTTTTCTGAGTAATTTAAAAACAAAAATTAAAACCTTAATCATTTTGTTATAAATGTGACCTCTCCTAGTCAAACACCCCCATCTTTTTTGGTTTCTTTGAAAAGATTTTTATGTTTGAAGTAGTTCTTTTGGTTTTTAACTTCTGAATTTAAGTCATCAGTCATTACTTGCATTACTCAACGACCTACAAGTACGTAGTATCCTCCAGTGTTTTAAATCTAGAGGTGTTTTCTTTTCTTGCTTTGCCCCGTCTGTAGAGAGCAGCCCCAGTCGCCAGGGTATCAGTTTCACCAACAACAAGTCAGAACGTTTGGAGTCTCGTTTCGTGAGTGTGAAGATTGCAAGAAGTGCTGCTATTATGCTTCAGGACATGGAAGACTCAGTCTTGGGTGTCTGGGTAGCCCATGGAGAAGGTAATTTTAAATTTATTTTATTTGTTTCAAAAGTCAAATTTTTCTGAGAACAAGTTATCCTGGCAAAATGCTGTTTTCATACATGATACTCAGTGCCCATTTTCTATTACATTTAATCTGCTATATAAAAAGAGCTATTCTAGCAGCTAGCATACAAACAGTCATAACCTATACACATACAGGATTGGTGTATGAAATGGGAATGAATTCATCCGAAATATTCACTAATTCATATCTTCATTGATATTGTTTTGTACTAGTCAATGAGAAAGAGCTGTAACAAGCAATCATTATTTCCAAAATACTGCAGTGCCTGACTAATGTCAACAGATGGATCTACTTTGATGGTTTGTTTTGAATAAGACTACCCTCTCGATGCTTCTATGACAGATGTTTTCTTCTCTCGTCCGTCACTCAGGTCGCATTAGATTCGCCAACAAAGACACCGAAGACTCTGTCGTTAACAACGGCCTCATAGCGGCTTGGTTCGTAGACGACAGCGGAAGAGAGACCACGCAGTATCCTCAGAATCCAAACGGATCACCCTACGGAATGGCTGGGCTATGCTCGGAAGACGGCCATCACTTGGCAGTGATGCCCCACCCCGAGAGGGCCACGCTCCGCTGGCAGTGGGCCTGGATGCCATGGGAATGGAGGCAGACAGTTAAAGTGTCGCCATGGTTACGCATGTTTGAGAACGCATACTGCTGGTGTCTTGAAAATAGTAGCTAAGTTATACACAGAGGCTGTACATATGATAAATTGTGTGAATAAATTAGTGTTAGGTGCCACGATCTTGGTAGTATTCCCGTTTGCTTTTAAAGCATTATTCAAGATAACCAAATTGTGAATCCTCATTTCACAACAGCAGCAGGGACGATAATTCTTGACCATTATTATTCCTCAGTCAGTTAGTCAGGCTGAATTACTTTTACGACTTAAGAAAAATCTGAAATGGACTTGGCGCTATTTATTATGTAGGACAGCATTAAAAGCTATGATAACCAAGTTAAAGAGGCCTGGTCTTGTTCACAGTACTAGTTTATATTGGATCAGAAATCACTCATCTGTTAATATCGTTTACCTGTGTGATATACAGATTTGCTGCTTATTTTATCTTGCCATTTTGAAACTTTCTGAACATATAGTAATTTGTGAGTCTGTAGTTTAAATGTCACAATAGATGCAAATTATCTTGCTTTGCAAAATAATATGCACACATTATCTGGATATCCCTGAGATGTCTGGATGGTCACTGTTTGTTATTGCTGTTTTGTCCAAGGCACATGACATCTCAAACTGATCACAAAATCTTGAAATATTTCACAAAATTGCTTAAGGTTTGCAAATTTTTGTTTTTTGGGGTTTGGTTTGCTTTTTGCATTTGATGTGATTAATACCAAGTAAAATGAAGTCTGTCACTACTGTATTTTAGTCACATTAACATTAGTTTATTTGCTAGTTCATTTATCAGGAAAGAAAAACACAAAGTCAACTGCATTGGCTTATGACTTTGTTCTCAATAAATAGACTTAAGATGGCTGACAAATTTGATAAGCCACTTCCAATGCTGCTGGTTGTCTTTCACAACTTAAAAAATATCTTGTTGAACAAATATAACATTAATTTTTTGCTGTTAATAGCACTACTTTGAATTAAGCTATGAGAAATATGAGTGCACTACTTTAAGTGTCTGAATAGAACCTTCTTTGACTGTTATCAAGTTGTTATGGTACTACTCAAATGTTACAATGTTTAGAAGAAAATTGTTTGGAACATCCAAAAAAATTGTATTCAGTCTATCCATAAAAACATTAATATAACTGGAATGTGCACCATATTTGTATTATTCATGATATTGCTCTACTCCAAACATTTGTTTCGTCATGTTTTTACTTTACTTGAAGTTTCTTTGTTTATTTGCAGGGATTTAGTCCTTAGTGTGGAATGATTAATATCCATGAGTCATCAAATAGAAGAAAGGGAAAAGAAAAAGGCATTTGTGCTTTTGACCATGGTTTACAGAGGATTAGTATTATTTTTGTCAGCGGTGAATTGATCCATTTAAAGAATGACAGTGAGAGCCTGACCCAATATTTTCCCAATTTATAACCACTGAGTAGTTAAACTCATTTTGCATTCCACATTACAACAGGGTACACAAGTTCATTATCCATTTGATGTGACTATTCATGTACATAAAATTACTTCTCAGATTTTACAGTGTTTGCACTGCATTATTGTAGGGGATGCTATTAAAAGGATAGCTCGAAGGAATTATTTAACTTTTAACTATGAAAGAGGAACGTATTCTTAACATCCTGGTGAAATTTGTATGCAATTCCTTCTTAATGTTATCAAGATGTTGATAATAGAAATTGTCACTGTTTGTTCCCTAAGTGAACTTGAAGCAAGCAGGCAAGATGTCGTAGTTGCATACTGACAGTAAAATGAAGTGTTTTTCCCTCTATTTTTTACTTTATTGTTTTGACCCTGCATTGGCTAGAGTTTCCACTAAACCCAAAACAGATGTGAAGTTAATGATATGCCAATGACTGAGGTGTGTTCAAACTGAGGCATACACCATATTTTAAAAGTAAGAAATTGGATGTTAAGTTTAAAGAAAAACATGAAATTTTTCAGTGTGCTTCTTTGAAGTCACACCTGTTTGCTTCAAGTTTAAGATAGAAACATCAATGTCATTAAATATACATTTTGTTTATATGTTGATCTGTTTGCAAGGTCAATGTTTTGAGTTGTTCCTTAGCAAATTATGGAATGTGCTGTATGTAAAATTGAGTTTAAGAAAGGAATAAGTGTAACAAGAAAATCATTCCAAAGTACCTCAAGTAATTCAGCCTTATGTGTGTCCGTTGTGGTTTTGGTTTTATGGGTTGCTTTTTTTTTTGTGTTTGCACATGATGTAACATCTAAAAATGTTTCTGCACATAATTTTTGGGTAGCAACTTATTTTGGAAATATGAGGCTTTAATTTTATTGACCTGCTCTGGAATGAAACTTCTGCTATCTGGTGAATAACAAATTAGATATTGATTGGAAAGGTATCAATACAAAGAGATGCATCTTAAAAATATTCTGCCTTTTTTTTTCATTGTTTATTCATTTTTAATATTTCAGCTATATTGCCCACCTTCTTGCACATTCAAACAATGTTTAGACGGACTTTTCACATTCCATTGTGCAAGGAATTTAAAAAAAAACGCCAAAGTTTGTTAGTTTTGACCTTTAAAAAGCTGGCAACACTTCATTCCCAATTTAAATGGTTAAAGTTTATTGTTTGGTTTGAACTGCAGTAAAATGGCAGTACAAAGAAATTTTACAAATTGTTATAGTGAGCTTTTTGCATAAAATTTGAGAAATTCAACAAAACTTGGTAGATCAGGATAAGACACAATTCCCATCCTGGTTTTATAGCACACGCTTGCAAAGTTGTAAACACAAATGTAATTCAGTGATGAAAATAATAGCATCATTTTTGCACTTTAGCCCTTTTACAGAACAAAATACGGTGCTGCGTGAATGGTTTCATCAGTATTCACGCATCTAGTAGTAATATTTAGACCTAGATTATATGTAAATATTCCAGGTGTATTAAACAATAATCCAAATTGTTAACTAGTCATCCAATTTTATCAACTGATAATCCGGTTTATCGTCCAAGAACAACCCTGAATTTCGAGTTATAAACCTGGATAGTTGATCGATAATCCATGAATTTTTTACCGATGAGCCAGGTTTGTCGTTGAAAATCCTTGATTATCGACTGATAACCTATATTTTCGATAGATATTTCAGGTTTATCGGTAGTTAATCCAGGTTTTTTTTTCCAGCGGAAAATCTGGTATATCTTGCGTATTTGGCTTGCCATAGTCCTGTCGTCTAATACCGTTTTAGAAGACATTGGTACTTCCCCAAACTTTGATATCTCGTTAAGTCTTTTGCATGATTCTGAAGTAATTGGGCAAAACCAGGTACCAAGGGCGTTTATATAGGGAACTGTTATAAAGTGACATAAGGTATAGGCCTAACTTTGCGAACTTAGACTATATGATCACTTCTTTAGGAACCTATACTGCATAGTCAGCTAGTTTTATTTGTTGACCTTATTTACGTGGTCCTAAGTTACGTTTCAATATATGCACAGGGAATGTAGATCGATGTGTTTTGCGAAATGTAAATAAACATCAACAAAAAGTGTTACGGGAACGTAATGCCATTCGCAAGTACTTTTGTGGTTGGGTGGAAGGCCAGAAAGGTCCTCATATTTTATTTTGAATATTTTCATTGCGCAGTTAGGCCTAGTAAATGGCCTCTAATGTCTAGGCCTATACAGTCTGCAGTAGGTTACTATACTACTGAAAGTGATGGTAATACAAGTTAGGCATAGGCTACAAATAAATATATAAGCTAAACAACTGCAGAGAGCCCAAGTAAACCATTAAGCAAATAAATCGCCACAATAAATATATTCGCCTTGTGAGCGTAAACGATCTAGTAATATCAAATGGGTGTAATTTGTTTGGCTTATATATAATAGCATTTGGACAAAACTTTATGACCTTACTTGCCGGACTCTCAGACAAATAGGGAACTACTTCTTATTTGCTCAGTTGTCTATTGAGTGACATGTAGCATGATATTATTTGCAAGGTAGTTCTTTAAATATTTGTTCGTCAAAAATTGCTTTGATTGAGAGTGGTCATGGAATAATAGAAGCATTGTTTTCATTTTTCATGCAGAAGAATCCCATCTTTGCTTCCCATCATAATCTTCATTTGGATGTCTACAGATTTGTTCTTTCTAACTTTCTCCAAGCACAAGTTCTGTGTTGTGCAGTTGCCTCGCTAAATGATATTGTGCTTTGCTTACGGCACTGTATATATTTGGTAACCTTTGACCGGTAGCATATCAAACTTACAAGTTACCATAGTTTGTTGAAAGTTCAGAGTTTCAACTACTGTATGTCTCTTGGTTTTAGAAGAGTTGCTGTGTTAGGGAGCAGGGTTCTCGCATACCGTTTCAAGAGTCTTTGGGAGGGGCTAGTAGTTTTTCCTTGAGAAGGGGTATTTTTGTGATCTAGCAATGCAATATAAGGGCCAGTTCCTGCCCTTTTGCTTTTGGTGAGAAGATGTTTAGCAGAATTTACTGCTGATTCTGCTTTTCCATTAGACAGACTGTGTCCAGGGGAACTACTAGTTAAGTGCTCAAAGTCCCATTCTTTAGAAAATTTGTGAAAGGTGTCAGAGGTGTATTTGGGGCCGTTTATATCGCATAGTAACCTGACAGGGGCTTCCTTGGCGAGCAAAGTGGCTTTTTAGCTTTTCAACTATGATAGCACTTGTGGTGTCTGATTAAAGGTCTATTTCCCCCAAAATGGCTATAGCAGTCGACTTTATAGTTTGGCAAATGCTATTTGTCGTCAAATATACTTTTGCAAAGTGTTTTTATAATATATTTACAGAAAGACAGTATATGATTATTGCCATTTCTGATAACCAAGAAACCAGTCCTCCATCCACTCTAACCATTACCTCTCTGTTGTGCAACACTGAACAACAGTACTTAGACTAATTTACAAATTTTCTTGTATTGTGTATTAAAAATGGCAATTTGTATTCAAGAGATGTTGTGATATTTTTATGCTGCCAAGCTTACCATAGTCCAATAGAAGGATGTATTGAAATGGTATATAGACCACCAGTTTCAACAACTATGACAACTCTATTGAATATTAAACTTGATGTCCAACCTCAATAGTGAAGGGCTAAGTGTGTACAATTTAAAAAAAGGTTCAGTTCAGTTAATTTCCATTTGTGTAAAGCAACAAGGATGACACGAGTATCAATACCAAGAAGTAGAGGAATGTAGCTATCACCAATTAACCTGCAACATCATTTATGTTTTTATGAATGTTTAGTCGTTTTTTGTAATGTCATCTAACAGAACACTGAGACGCAGAACCAGGAGGGACGTTTGCTGATGTGATGCCATGGGTGGTATTTGTACCAGTGATGAAAAGAAAGTCCAAACAGTTAAAATCCTTGTCTTGGAGAATAAGGGCACTGCTCCCACTAATAGTATTGGTGATCATCTTTTTAGTCGCTTTCCAGGGCTGTCTCTTCTGGTTTGAAACTGCCAAACAAACAGATGTTAAGAAGCAGAACAGCGAAGAACTTCATCGTGGATATGCCTTGGTAGGTACCGAGCGTTTCCAACCTCCTTCATTCCTGCCCTCTTTCCGCTTTCCAGGTTACACTATTTCGCAGGCTCTGGGAAATATATGATGAAGAATTATGTATACTCATTTTCATTTAATATACCGAGAACTTAAAACATCCGAAGTAATTGCCTCCAGGGCCCGACCTGGCTCAAAACACAAAAAGGTACTTATGATGGGTACTTTTTCAATGCTAGAATTAAATAGAGCAAACTAAGAACACAATAGAAAAGACAAAGATGAAAGGAACAAAGAATGATAAGTTGCGAGTAACACAGTTTACACTTGATTGCTGTTTGTGCAAGATTTGTGTCTTGTCTTGTTAGGAAAAACCTGAAAGTTGTCGGTGGCCTGTACTCTTAGAGAATTTATGCCAGATATTGATGGCATAGCAAGTTATGCCAAATTGATGCAAGTAGGAATTGAAGAGATAGTTTATCTTGCTGTTATAGTTCCTTGCTACTGTATGTTACTGAAAAACTATCTATCAACTTTCTATCAATTGTATGATACTTTTTACAAATTCTAAGCTATTCTTGATGTCATCTCTGTTGTCATTTGCAGTCAAGGACCCCGACGCCTGTTGCACCACCGAGTTGCTCTGTTCCAAAATTTCGGGACGATGGTTTCGTCGACGATACCGTCCAGTGCAGACGTACTGCACCCACAGCATCATCCTGCAAGAAGGCGAAAGAAATCTATGATAACGTAGAAAAGGTCGAGTGTGTCGGCCATAAAGAAATATGTACCCTGAAGGTAGGTGTTTCCTTATGATGCCCCCCCCATCCTTGGCCGTTCACCCCTCTCTTTTGACCCTCTCACACCCTTAGTACCACTAGATCTTTCAAAGATATAAAACGGAGGGTAAACTGCTTTCAATGTTCTCTGTATTTAGAATGCAACTACTTTGTCAAGTTATTCTTTTCCTATGTGAATATTAGTGATTAAAGTATGATAAAAAAAACAATATTTATATTTTCAGCTGAATTTGCAGTGATTACATCATTCACCCCAGTGGCGGAGCTAGGGGTATTAGTCAGGGGGGGGCGAGAATGGTCTGTAGGGGCCCTTTCGACACTAACTAAGCGGAGCGCCACCACAGGTTGGCGCGTAGCGTTCAGAAATTTTTTGAGTAAAGGTACTCCCTAGATCGCCAGAAATGACCCTTTCCGGGCCAGGCTAATTTGCAGATAAACGAAGAATAAATAGGTGTCATCGCCAAATTACACCAACAAAATGTGACAAATGTCAATAGGTAGATGAGAGCGTAATAAATAGGCAATAATCGCAAATAAGTAAAAAGTGGTAAAGAGCTGAAAAGGGCACCAGCAGTCCATTTGAGTCCGTCAGGAGGGCATCCGCCCCCCCTGACTGTATGGACGCTCCGCCACTGATTCACCCTGTTGTTGCCCATCTGTACATTCCCAAAACACCACCAAAATTTGGAAAACCTCATTTCTCTGCCATTCAAAATGCTGTAAGGCTATGATTAGTACCTACTGTACCTGTATACATACATGTGCAGAAACATTCCAGCATTATTTTTCAAGCAATCAACTACAGCCACCAGAATATTTCCTTCATACTAATAAAACAATTCCGGGAGACAAAATGTTGGGAATTTCATAACCATCAGATGAAATAAATTCAGATGGGTTGTTTTCAATTGATTTAAAATTTGTTATTCAAATTTTGAGTAATTTACTCCTTTATTATACTAGGTTTGGGTAGTTTTCTTATAAGAAAAATGTAACATGCTGCCTTAAGATCAGCTGCAGCACAATATCCAACGATATTTTAACTTACTTTAATAGCAGAGGATTGTCAACTGCATTCAAGCATTTTGATGTTAACCTTCATTTCTTTTAATAATTCTGTTTCTAATGCTGCTCTACACTTTGCAGTTAGACAGAGGGTAGGTGCTTTTTTCTTCTTTTTTTCCACTTTGGACTCCCTCCAACCAGAGAATGTTCAAACCTCCGATTATATAATTCACTGGGGTGGTGATGGTCACATGACATGGATTTTGATGTAACTTTAAAGTTCAGCTTCTACATGCGAAGTCTGTGAAGCATTATATCTATTTGATTCCATTTGTAATTCCGTATGAAACCAAACCAAATCGTTTATGGAATGGCAACAGCAAAAGCACGCAATAACTTACATATCCCGGTAGGAGATGAAAGTGGTTGATGCGATGAAAGTGGAAAAAATAGGGTCGTTGGACCCCCAAGAGGACAAAAATAATGCACATTTGACAGTATCGTAACATTTTTTAGCCTTTGAAGAAGATCCTGCTAGGATCGAAACGTCAGGCCAACTTACTTTTACACATTCTCCTACACAAGCTCTCTATTGAATAAGCAGTTTGCTAACAGTTTTATTTTATTTAGTATCGTAACAAAACGTACATTATGTTAATTTACGTCATTCGAAAATTGAGGTTAGATTCAGCCTCAAGTTACAGCTGTGAGACCAAAACAAGAACATTTTGAATTTTTGATGTATGTTAGTGTCAGACAAGTTTCAGAATCAGTATTTAGCATCAAAGTATTAGGAAGATACTTCATTATTCGTACAATAGCTGAACAGAAGCTCAGTGGTGAAACTTTTCACTTTCACTGTGTTAATTTTGTTTCATATTTCGATGGTGAGAAATAAGCAATATTAGTTATTGAAAAAAAGAACAGCAGTGATAATAGTGAGCTATTTTTGCATACTGTACTTCAGAGATGATGTTTGTGTTTTGTACTCTGATAACAGCGTGCATGATACCTACATTGCATGTTACCTCTAGAGGTATAAAGCATAGATAGTCTTTGTAGCAGTGTAGTGCCCTCATTCCCATGCGTAGGAATTAAATTTAACAACTTGAGATAGGGTTCATGAGAAAATGTTGCAGAAGAAAACCACACTGAAACTGTCCTGAAATATTCGTAGCTATCTTTGTAATCTCCAACTGTGGGAATCTCCACTGGTAACTGGTCCCTCCAACAGCTTGCTATTCGAAGTGTTTTCCAGCCATTGGGCCCAGATATTCGACAATTAGGATAGTTGTGGTCAAAGCTAAATGAGATGTAAATGGTTAAATACCTCTGTCACTATAGGCTATGAGTTAATTCCATATTATATATTGCAGGTACAAACATCCATTATTGCTAAATAGCACGATGTGGTTTTTACTCCAAACTGCTAAACATTTGGAACTCAATCATCTCTGCAGGTATTTGTTTATAAGGGACAGTATGACTTTAAAAGTTCATTTGTAAAGTTGTGATATTACATGGACTATTAGAAACAACCATTACCTGGAGGTAATAGGTTTATTACAGTATAACTTTTAGATTTAGAGAACAACTTATGACAAGAGTTACCCCCTCCCCCTCTCCCCCACAAAAAAACCCACTCAGTTTTCAAAGGGTCTATGCTAGTGTAGTTCTTTAATAGCATGCAGACTAAATTGCAATATTTAGAAAAAATGCACTTTAATAGTACAATGGATGATAGTAAATGGGACCATGGTATCTTGATTTATTTGCAAGAGTTTTGCCCTTTACTTGTAAAAGTCATTTTTTTCTGACTGATTGAGCTGTCTTCAAAACAAAAAGTTTCCATTTTTTTTGTCTTTTTTTTTTTTTTTGTGGAAGCCAAAATAAAATATACTGTAGTGTAGATAAACCGAAAGTTGATCTGCACTCCTAACGTCTCTCTTTCCATATGGCCTTCGCTAAAATTCTATTTCAAATTCTCCTTTGTGCATGATTGCATGTGGTGCTGGGTGCGGTAAGCCACGTCCAGAAAAGACAGTTGAGAAAACAGCAAAGATATCATCTTCCATTCTCGGCACAATATAGTGGTTGTTGGTCGGCTTTGCTGGTTTCCTGATTATAAACTGTTGACGGTTTCCCTGTTTTGTTGTCATTCATGGAGGATTATCACAGAAGTTATCATATCTATATTATTCATTATTCATTGCACTATCCATTCATTTATCTATGGCTGATAGATAACGTATTTATTCAACAATCTGACGGCAGGGGCCAATTGGGATGGACTGAAATTGCACAAAAGTAAATATTTAATATTTACCTTATTACTCTCTTAATTACCCTATAGGAGTACATACATATACACCCCAATGCACTGGCGTTATAAACAATTGGTAACATTTTTTTGTTTTGCACTTTGACTCCTTTTTGGTCCATGTCCTGTTCTTTTAGTCTGTTCCTGGCAATAATAATTACCCAAACTAGTTCAAACTCTTAGATCTCTGAGCCATGGACAAGGAGGAAAGATTTGTAACATATATTGCCTCAGCTCAGATCAAAGAAACTTTCTATGGTATTAAATTCTATAGAAATGCTTTGAAACTCATTTCTGAAAGGATAAAGTCTTCTGTTGAATGGAATTCCTATGAAGAAAAGGTCAAGTAAAGGTCAAGTAGCAAATTTGTCAGTTCAAGAGAACAGGACTCATAATTGCCTGAAGCCAGTAATAGAAAATAAATTAAGAAAAAGTCAGGGGCCAATAGTTTCTTTGTCAATTTGATTTTTTTTTTATAATGTTATTAAAGTCAGTGCACTTTTCAGTGAAACTGTCTGATGAGACAATGTGTACTGATTCTGGTACCATCACATTGTAAAACCCAGACTCCAAGAAGATTATGACATACAGTACACTACTTTCCTGCAAGGAATATGCTGCAACCCAAGCGATAAGATTATCTTTTCTTATATGTCGGTACCCTTAGAGATGTTATCCTCAAAACCAGATTAAGTTTGTGGCTTTCTTTGTGTTTGTATATATGGCGTGATTTTCGGGTTGTAAATGTAAGATTTTAACTCATTGTTAATTGCTCTATTTGAATATATCGCAAACGTTGATCATTTCGGTACTCAAACGTATTTAAACGATTAGAAGAAAATTCTAAACCTTTTAACTTTTTTTCGTTCGTTTACACGTGTAAACGGCACAGCCCTTACAAGAATTGCCCTGTTCACATTTCATTTGAACTATTTCATCACATAATTATTCTGATGTATGCTGTACTTGTTGCTCGCAGTGTTACAATATTTCCCCATTTGCATCAAAACTTTCGGTTGGGTGGGCTGTATCTGAAGTCAAAGATATTTTAGTTATATCGTACAGCAGTGTGCCACCTAGATAGTTAAAGTTTATCAATCAATTACCTTGGTTACGTACTTTCACTGCCTACCGTCACATTTCACAAGGTCTAGTGGTAAGTGGGAGCATTTTCTATGAAACTGTTTTATGAAAGAAAAGAATGAGAAGACTTTAAGCAAGGCCAAGAATACTACACACAAGTTTTGACTCGAATACTCTTATATAACTTCAATCTCCCATAAGCTCAGGCACTGAGAGCCACAGGAAAATTACATCACTGGGTCTCCCCTTTGAAATCTCCAATTATTTCCTTATAATGGTATGTTATCAGTGAGATGAGTCAGGCAGTTTCACCTGAAACTTGTGACTGAAATTCCAAACTATTGGACAAATATATGTGGAACCGCTAAGTAGAGAGGGATGGAGAGATGTGCAGGTATTTAACCGCATTGCACATGTATACTAATACAGAAATACACATAGAACCACTACATGGAGGTATAGGTACGAAATACACATAGAACCACTACATAGAGATATAGGTAAGAAATACACATAGAACCACTACATAGAGATATAGGTAAGAAATACACATAGAACCACTGCATAGAGATATAGGTAAGAAATACACATAGAACCACTACATAGAGATATAGGTAAGAAATACACATAGAACCAGTGCTACATGGAGCTATAGGTACGAAATACACATAGAACTACTACATAGAGATATAGGTATGTAGATGCACACATCTAACTAACAACTTCACACAGAATGTTGGTTTTGACATATAGATAGAAATGCACATGTATACTATTAAGAATGAGTACACATAGAACCGCAATAAAATAGAGATAGATATATATAACTGCACAGATATCGATATATATATATATATATATATATATACATATATATATATAATATTCCATACCATAAATCAATGTTAACCTTAAGGCCGATGTTTATGACAGCCTTGTTTGAAATGTAAATTTTGAGTGATGTTAGTGTTTGGTGGAGGTCACAAAATTTGTTTTTCATCATCCGCAGTCCTGTCTTTCTGAAACTGGTACTTGAATAGCAATCGTCTACAGACCTTGTGGCGCCACTGATTTCAAACTTCAAAAATAATATCCAATAACAATTTTGAGATATTACTTTAGCATGTTTATCATATAATACCAACTTTAAATTTGGTGAGTTTGTTGTATGTTGGTCTAGTACCATTTGTTCAACCATTTGAGTCTGTTGACCTCTATTTGACCCAGTCATTTGACCTGGATAAGTCATTTTCATGTAGTGGACTGGGATTTTGTCCACTTTGGCATCCCAAAGACAGGATATGAGTCACCTAATCATAGGGTGGGAAAAACTCATCTTGGCCCATTGTTCTGCTCCCATGTTAATGTAGTTCATCTAAAGTAAATTAAGTTTTATGGCTTATTGTTTATTTTTAGAGTATTTTAGTTGTTTCACCTTTAAAATTGTATACCTCACGTTGACCTACTGTACAGTAAGAAGGCTGATTTGTGTTTTAGTATATAAAACTTGAAAGTTACTACGCTCGGTGAATTGTCCAAGTACTTGTGGAGCATGCTTTCTTTCTATGTTCACTCCTGTACCAGACATCACAGAGAGCCCACCCTTTTGTTTTATAAGTGTACATTGCAGTATGCATTTGTTTTAATTTGGAGGCGTTTTTCTTGAAGCTGATTATTACTGAAGTGGAATGAAGTAATTAGATGTTGAGGCCACTGAAGATACTTGGTATTGAGTAGATCCTGGTGTTTGACTGAAGCTGTTCTTCTGTGGTTCTGGGATTCTGTTCTTCGGGGAAGAATGTTCAAAGAGTTGTTGTTGTCTTTTATTTGACTGGTCCACATGCCCACTCTCACCATCGTTCAAGGCCCAGTACATTTCATTAAGTATCGTCAAGTGGCTGTTATCGCACTACAACTGGTATCCAGGCAAATTCTGTTCTCAGACAATTGTCCTTAAGATGTCTCAGTTAGACTCTTTAAATTGATAGGAATTGTTAAGTTAGTAATTAATTTTCTAATGTTATTAGGTCAACTTGGTGTGTAAGACTAATAATTAAAGACCTAGTTTATAGCCTAAAGATGTCTTAGAATGCACCATTTGATATAATTTTTTTCTCTGAGGGGGGGGGGGGAGGACTCTCCAATACCCCGTGCATGGGATTTGACTTCTATGACCATTAGGCCACATCCCCTCTCACTTTGATGAAACATTTGTATGTGTACAGTAAGTGTTTCTGTGTTTACAGATTCTTACTTGTGATGTGTTTTGTGGCTTTTCATGAGCCTCAAAAAGTGGTCCATCACTTTCAGGAAGGATTAATGAGGCAAACCGTGGGGTAGGATGAAGACAGGTTAGCCCACTAGGTTTGTAGTAGATTAGTGTAGACACAACTAGAGAGTACACAGAAGGTCCACCACTGGGGTATTATTAAAGTAATTGAGACCAACATAAACAGCCTCACTGCCTCAGACCAGTTACTTTTTTTCTTCTATAGCAAGTCAAATTCGATCTTTCACGTAAATTTCCGGCAACATTTGTAAGCTGTCTCACAGAGACGTGGACGCTTTTGTCGTTAGCAATCAGAGAGTAACCCTGTTGTAGTCGCACTAGTGTGTGTTATGTATCACCAGCTGAATATATGTTTTATAATAATTGTGGAATAAAATGTTACCATCATAATGAGAATCAATCACATAGGCCTGAATGAACTGGCAACAACTCTGCAAAGCTTCAAATAAGCTAGAATTCTCGAAGGAATTAGACCAAACAGAGCTACGTTTCCGGCAAGGTAATGAACCAGAGTAGTAACATGGAGTGGTCAAAATGACATTTCAGTGACCCTACCCCCCCCCTTGTAGGGAACACAGGGACATCAGGCTAAATTGTATGAGATTGCTAATGCCAACACATTTTGCCTAGTTAGTAGTTAATATATCTGGTGTCATGAGTGTCAGACACACCCACAGCTTTAAGATGTACAGCAGTGACAAAAAGTTGAAAAATTGCTTAATTTAAAAAAAAAAGGAAATTCAAGCAAGATTCACTTTCATCTTTTGGACCTTTAAGAGATAAACACAAAATGACAGAAACAAACTGGAATCGGAGAATATTCCTGACAAAGAAGTTTTCTTTTACATGTATTCTGCAAATTGTAACTTGGCTTTGATATGTAAAATGGAGATACTGTAACATGGAGTTACCTCTGAGTAGTACCCAAAACCCACTGCCCTTTCTGGTTCAGGTAAATCATCGAGTGACGATAACTTAACGTTAGAAATGTTGTATAATTTAATGTCCATAATTATTCATTGCTTTTATACAGCTTAATGGTGACAAACCATCCTTTCATTGCAATCCAGACTTATGTCAACAAGGTCTGATCATGTTAGGCACATTCAGGCCCAACAGAGAACTGATCTGGAACCAGTTTGAAAGTTTGCAGGACATGGAGGATAGATTCCGACAACTCTTGGTGACGAGAGATCCATCCTTGGATGCCGGGATGGCCTTCGTTCAGTGTGGAGCTGACGAGGTTGTCTTTGAAGATGTGAGGGGTTTCGAGGATAGTGAAGCCATGGCAAGGTACAATGCCTTATACAACGAGGAAGAGTATGTCATGTACCAGGAGACGTCGCAATACTACAAGGAAAACGGCCGTTCGACACAGCTGTTGATATTTCCCAACGCCACAAAGGTTATACCTCATTCCGTGCAGAGACATGGAAAGTTAAACATTAACATATTGTTCCTAGATTCAGTTTCTCATAGTCACTTTTTCAGAATGCTACCTCTGACAATCGAACAACTTGGGAAAATGGACAAGAGCAAGGATAACCTGGTGTTTAATTTTGAGCTCATGCAATCTTTGAAAGGTAGGACGTTTGAGAACCAGCAAGCACTCCTCTCCGGTCTGATCTCCGGCAGTGAGGGGTCGTTGAAGGCCCGGGTCATGTTCGGCGCCTACAAGAAAAACGGCTACAACGTGACGTGGAATGAAGATCTCTGTTGGACGTGGGAGTGGGGTCTCTCGAGAAATTTTGGGTTCGACAAAACTCCCTTGAAGGACCGCTGGGACGCCCTGAGGCGAGCTACGGAGAAGAACTCCATTGATGACATCGGCGCGAGCCTCGCCTCCTGCGAGATCTTGAATTTCAACGGAAAGAACGATCCATTCCACGGGTTAAAGAGAGTGTGCTACAACGGCAGGCCCCACCACTGGTACATCTTGGAGTATATGAAACAGATGCAGTCCCTCATGAGCAGAGCGAACAGGCCGTATTTTCAATTTACGGAACTCAACGTAGGGCACGACGAACATGGCCTGCGGATCAAGTCGTTGGACAGAGACTTACAGGAATATTTAGAGTATCTGTCCACCGTTGAGGACACGCTGACGATCATCTTCTCGGACCACGGCAACACTTACACAAAGTTTGCTTCTTCTACGGAGGAAGGCCGCATCGAGATGTTTCATCCTGTGATGTTTTTCGTAGCGCCAAAGAATTTTGTGGACTTTGTGGGGCGTAGAGAATTGAAGACTCTATCCGTCAACCAACACAGGCTCGTCAGTCTATTGGACGTCCATAGTATGCTAATGTCTTTCGTTAATGGCACAAGGTCTGGTGACAGACGCGGCCTATCCGACTACGATGTCACAGAGAGAGGTTTGCTGGAGGTAATCTCGCCCTCCAGGACGTGTCACTCCATACCGCTGTATCCGAACACCAGGTGTATCTGTAAGGCAGAGACCGTCAACACCACCTACAGGTCTAGTCAGTTACTATTAGCGGACTTTGCCCTCGGTACACTCAACAACCTGATACAGGAGCAATATCGTCAAGCCTTGCCCCGCAGTAATCGGACGTTTGGATCTTGCCAAAAACTGCAAGGGATCTCCATCCAAGGTGTCAGTGGGCGACTAGGAAGAGTAAGTACATGTTTCACCCCAGTAGTCGATGGAGTTAGATTTTTAACCCCCCCCCCCTGTAAAGTAATATCTTATTTGGAATGTGTGGTACTATATTGGTATGGATGCTTTGCTTTGGGCAGGGAGGGTTAAGGACCACTTTGTACAGTCTTTGTACTGCCTTGTCTTTACTCTGTGAAGGTGTGCTCTGATTCTCTTGCCAACCTCTTCCATTTACTCTCTTACCTAGCAAGATTTTGGGGAATCTTATTATTTTAAAGCATTATCAAGTTGTAGCTAAAGTATGGTTGGGAAGCGGGTTGACATCGTATCTGGTTTAAATGCGGTGTTGTGTTTTAGTGTGAGAAAAACATTTGGGTAATTTTGTCAGAACTGTGTTCATCCCAATATCAGGTTGATATCAACTTGTAAGTGTCCTCTGCATCCCTCACCCCCCCCTCCTCCCTCACTCCCTGTCCCTGCCCCTCCTACTTTAGGTAAACTGTCCTCTTCTTAAAACTACTGGAAGTTACTTTCTCTCTTGTTGTTCTCTTTCTTTTAGCGAAATGCAACTCAACTAGAAATGCAAGTCATCACACAGTCGGGCTTTCCGTTTAAAGACCAGCAGGAGATCTTTGCTTTCACCGTCGATATTTTATGGAACAACAGGACGACTTTCAACGTTTCGGGTTACGAGCGCATCAGCCGCTTCAGCAAGTATGAAAAATGCGCCGATACGGGAGTGGAAAAGCGACTGTGCGTGTGCGATCTCAGATCGAACCATTCATCTGCAAACCAGACGTTTTCGGCCAACGCTTATCCTCTCGTCTTCAATCAGTCGTCCGCTCCAAACAGAATCTCTAAGTGTCTGACAGTAATGGAACGAAGGCGACGAGCGGGTCTCGTCCTGGATGCCTTGAACCTCTGCAGCGACACTTCAGTGGAATTTGAGATAAGTCTGTCAGTCACAGAGAACGTTCTTTCATCTTCAAATATTCCAGCAGCGTTTATCCTTCATCCTCATCAGAATATCTTCCTGATAGCTTTCTTGGCCGTCGATAAAACAGATCGGTGGGCAGTTAAATATTCTGTAAATATTACAATGACTAGATGATATTGGAAGTAAGACTTCCAATATTTGAAGTAAGATGATATTGGAAATAAGACTTTATCAGTAGTGTGATTTTCACCCAGTTAATTGTTGCATGTTAACCAAAGTGTTGATAAATGATAAATGAATAAATTTAACAACTCTATAAGAAAGAAAAAAAGTTCTTTTAAAGGTCTGCTGAATTGGACTCAGATTGAAGGGGACTGAAATTTTGCAATAGTTTCGAAAAGTACTTAGCTGCAGGACCTACTGTATGCATCTAGCTTCTTTCAAGACATTGGAAAGGACCAAAGATATGAATGGTTGCAAATATCTCTGTGTTTATTGTATTTCTAACATACCTGGAGGCTATGGAGATTAACCCTGGAAGATAATATTGTCAACAGGACCTCAAGCTTAACATCAAACTCAATTTACCATTCCAATATATGTGGCTATTAAAGTCATATTATTTTCAACGGTTGTGTTTCTGTTTTCTTTCTTTTCTTTTGGCAATACATGTGGTGAACTGTTTAGCCTTTCTGCTTAATTTGGTAGTTGCACCATTTTGACTATTTGAAATTGTTTTTTTTTTTTTTTTTTTTTTGAGAATATGACGTGTTTATGTATACATGTATCAAAATATGATTTGTTATTTTCTTATAAATATATTGCTGAATTAATTAATAGATAAAACTATTAAAGAAAATAGCAAATTATGTTAAATTGATACCTATGCTGATAAAAAATGTTGTTAATGATTCAATAATTTGGTTTTCCTTACAGCTAATTTAACATACATTGTTTTCAAAAGAGTATATGTATCAAAAGGAGAAGTTTTTTCATGATTAAGTCTACATATTTTTTTCTTCTTAATGTGACCAGATTGGACTGTAAATTAAGGTCCTGAAAGTGACACAAGTATAAATATATTAATATGATTATTTTTGATCAGTGATATAAATTGGCCTAACTTAATGTCATACAACTCTGTGTGATCTCTATGTTAGTTGTATTCAAATCCTTGAGTATGCAGTAGTTTTACTTTTGATTTCTCAGTCATGCTGAACTTTCTTTCTACTACAATCAGGCATGATGAAAGCGGGGGTGGGGCTGGGGGACATTAGGGGCTGCTCTCCATGGGCATGGGGTAAAAAGAGGCTTGGGAAGATTAGGAGGAGCCCGAGAAAATATGTTTTCAGGATCAGTATAACAGGGGCATAGTGACATAATAGCCTACAGGGCCCAAGCTGGTTCTTGATCACTGAACTGACTACAGTAGGTTTGATACAGTAGTACAAATTGAATATGATTTTTTGTGTGTTTAAGAAGCCTGTAAGGATGATGTGCTGTAGAAAAAGCATGTAGGCCTACGCTCGTACTTTATGGTGTGGTCAAAATATTAAAATCTTACAGATATAGTAGGATGATAAGTTGATGAAGTGTTCACTTTGAGCAATTTAACGAGCGTCTGAAGAAATGCCTTAATAATCACATACGAATCATGTGTGTTAACAAAACGTTCAATTTATTGAATGCCAAAAAAAAAAATTAATAAAAATAAAATTCCGAAAATGTTCAATGACCACCAACTGTTGTGTTAGCTAATGCTTCAATGATTTTTGTCAAAACTATATTGGAACATAAATTTCATGTAATTTTCAGGAATTTTCAGAATCCTAAGAATTCAATTAATTGGGATAATTACTGTTTCCATGTTTCAAGTAACTTACAGCTCATTACAATCCCTTGTATTTATAACATACTTTAACCATTGTATGGCACCTTAATATTTTAACAACTTTGGTGAGTAGAAGCAAAATAGAGAAAAAAACGATCCATGAGAAAAAATAGAAAGGGAATGCAGATCTCAAATCTTGCGACGACCAACAAAATCACACTTTTCTCAAGAATTCTTAAAACGTTGCAAACTTTATATTGACAGCTCTTAATATGACGTCAAGGGAGCATGTTTGTATTTCATTCGTCTTTCTCATTGAGGAATTGTGAATGTAAGTTTTGCAAAGAGCTTTCTCATTGTATCGTCCACATATATAATTATATTAAAAATTTCAATAATTGCTTCATTACTCTAGAGATTCTGAAATAAATAAATAAAAGAAAGTGCAAGTGACTTTCTGTTCTATTAAATTTATGTCTTTGATAGAAATATTTCGTGCAAATTGATAGAGAATTTTTTTTACCTTTTTGATAGAGACATTGTTCATCTTTGATAGAGATATTGGATGTCTTTGTGAGAAATTTTAGGTAATTGATAGAAATATTTTATGTCTTTGATAGATATATTTTACGTCTTTCCTGGAGATATTTTGTGTCTTTGATATGTAGATATAATGCTTTTGATGCCACTCGTGCCTTGATGTAACTGCATTATTTTCCATTTACTGAGGGAGAGGCTCGTATGCCGGTGCGGGCTCTACACCGGTTTCTGTGTGAAGGAAGTGAGCTGAAGATAACCTCTGGGAACTAACCCGAAGAGAGTGTTAATAGTCTGTTGTGAGAATCATTGGACCTTTTTGTGGCTGACAGTGACTCTGAGAGACAGACTCTTTAGCATCTCACTAGGTTTACTACTAAAATGGAAAAAAGGTCTGTAAGACAGTTGCCTTAGCATAGCCTTAGGCATAAAGTGTTTAGCATATAGCCAGTATATAATTTCATACTGTTAATATCCTTCATTTGGAGAGGGGAAAAACTCCTTTTTGCAATGCTGTTAACAGAGATGCCAAGGTCAGATGTTTTTTAGGCGGGTGAAAATTGTCTGGTGCTGTTGGTTACGTACACCATCTAAGCGGAGAGCCACCATGGGTTGGCGCGAAGCGTACAAGAAAATTTTGGGATCTTACGGCCCCTCAGACGGCCGGAAACATCACTTCCCGGGTCATCTAAGCTGAATCTATACTGTCTCCATATTTGTATTGTGTCTATTTTTTTTTCATTCCAGAGGAAAAATATCTTGAATTAAAAAAAATCTCTGAAATTTTGCACTGTGTCCTCAATACTTGAGATGGGGGCCAAGGGGTTAGAGGTGGAAAATGACGACGGAGCGCAACCACCGGTTTGGCGTGCATAGCGTACAATCAGGGAAATCATTGTCGTATGACAGACCCGGCCCTGATCGCGGCAGGAAACAGCACTTCCTGTATTTTGGGGCAGTAGCACTGAGCTGAATTTGAATGTGATATTCCAAATTCCTAAGGAACTGAACTCCTCCCGGCCGGAGTACTCCAGCATGGGGTACTACAGCTACCGGTAGTTTCTGGCAGTAGCGCGCGTACTTCGTTCGGTTGCATTCAATGACTTCGCAGACGCTGTAGCGTTTACGTGTGTCGTAACGGTATTATTTTTCAAGAATCGTATAGGTAACGTTGCTTTCAGCCGGGCATATTTAGCTTTGAGTAATTTCCGATCCTGGCGGTTCTGAGATAATTCGCATTTTGGTGTGATGAAATGAATTTCACGCTAGCAATGATACACTTTCACAGGAAAAACTCTGTGGGCCTACAATGCGGGAGATTCTTCAAAAATGCGGGAGTTTTGGGGAAAATGCGGGAGATTCGGACAGGTGGGCGGGTGAGCGGAGGACGACCCGAAAATGCGGGTGACACCCGCCCAAAGCGGGTGACTTGGCAGCACTGTGTTAATGATGGTCGATACAAAAGAAACATTAATCAAAACTAAAATGAACGTTAACGTTAAGAAGAAGGAAAAACACCAGAAAAGGTCATACAAAATATTGTAGTTGTTTGAAGCAAATGATTTAAACAGCTAGTATATTTTGTTCATAATTATATAACCTAAGTATAGTTATACATTTGTTCTATAATTTATGGAGTGACATTCATATACAAGGGAAATGGGAAAATTTGAATTCAATTTTTTTTTATCGACTTTGTGTACGCTACATTCCTTTGGCATCTTATCAGATATTGTGTCAGGCAGGGTTATAGCCACGCCGGCCGGCGGCGGCCGGTGGTAACCGCCACTCACGCCTGCCGGCCGGCATTGGAAGTGAATAAACAGTCCACCGGCCGGCACAAAAAATAGTAAAATGCTTGTGAAATACAACAAAAGTAACAAATTTATCTTTCCCTTGCCGTAAAACATGATAATAACGTCAGCTTTTTCTGTTATTTACCTTAAGCGGGCCCCTGGACCCCCGGCCGTGAGATGCGAGAGCTTCGCTCGCTACGCTTCGCAAATTTATTTAACCAGCACTCACAATCTCCTAGCTATAACCCTGGTGTCAGGGTTTAGTTAACACTTTTACTTAGTCTGGCAAAATAAAACATGCACTAGGCTGGTTGAAAGTATATACACTATGGCGCGCCGTTTGCACTTGTCGTCGCAGAAACTTACGTTATTGTCGCGGAAACTAAGGTTGCCGTCCTGGTTACTTCTGTGGTCGTCGCGGAAACTCAGATTGCCGTCGCGGAAATGTAATTTGAGGTTGAACCCTTGTAAATATTGTATCTCGACTGATGAAACAAGTGATAGTGAGCAGTTTGTCTAGTATACATAGGCCTACTGCAAAAGTTTCCACGACGGCAACTTCTCGCGAAACGAAACGATGGTACAGACTAGGTGTCATAATACACAGTACCCTTACATTGTTAGTCAAGTGACTATAACCATGGAGCTATAAACAGATCCATGCTGTAACTAGGCTGTTATCGTCACAGTTATTTTTTTTTAATAGGATATCTTAATTATTACTCGGCCGGACTTCAACTTTCCTTTGTTTACAGCGTGGCAAGAATACACGCAGCTGGTGTGTTAGTTCCATTAGCTCATGTTTCGCTTCTGTTTTCGTTGTGCTAGCCTGCATCCTCGTGTCTTCTCCTGTCGCCTTATTAATGTAATACTAATTTTAGTGTAATTAATTATATGATCAAGTTGTTAAGCTTCCTATATTAGTTTTATCCTTATATGATGTGCATCCTCTATTGGTGATGATATTTGGGCTATTTTGTCCAGTTTATACTCATCTTTTTATTTAATTTCATATAGCACCGGAGTTAACCCATAGTCAACCCAGCAACCGCAGTTAACTTAATCAACCTAGCACCGGAGTTAACCCAACAACCGCAGTTAACCCAGCAACAGCTCTCAACCAAGCAACCGTGGTTAACCCAGCAACAACAGTCAACCCAACAACCGCAGGAAACCCGTGTTCTGTCGTTGTCTGTGCATGTGTGGGTGACAAGCTATACCCGCAACGTGATGTAAGTTTATGTGTATGCTAAGTTTATGGTTTCGTCAGGATGCGTGTTTGTTTCGTTTTCCATGGATTTATGCTTACTTTTGTCAAGTGATATTGTGTTTGTTTGTGTGTGTCGTCTAATGTATCATTTCACATCGTTTATACTATGTATTCCCGGGGTCTCTATGTTATTCTTGTTATAATATATAGCTTCGCAGTGTATTATTTGTTATTAACTTTAATTTTGTTCATTTCTTCCAGTTTCACCGTGCTTTTATTATGGCACAAATGCGAACTTAAAAGGGGTTAACCCGTCAAACGCTTCCTGGTTCGTTATTTAGAGATACACACACAGTGACATAGCGTGTACATAGGCAATGCAATGTGTATATATCATAGGTCTAGCATGGTATAAACGGGGTCTGCCCGATATTCATAAGGTCCGCTATTCATAAGGGTCATAGTTCATAAGGTTCGTTATTCATAACGTGCATTTTTTTCGATAAAAAGGTTCGCTATTCATAATGGAAATAAAGGTTCGTTATTCATAATAAAAAGGAACCATAATTCATAAGGTCCGGTATTCATAATGGAAACAAAGGTTCGATATTCATCATGGGCAAAACGGTTCGATATCCATAATGGACAAAAAGGGTCGTTATTCATAATAGAACAAAGGGTTCGTAATCCATAATAGACAAAAAGGTTCGTTATTCATAATAGGAAGAAAGGTCTTATATTCATAATGGAGCGAAGGGTCCGTTATTCATAATGGGAAAAAGGTTCGTTATTCATAATAGGAGAAAGGGTCCGATATTCATAATCGATCAAAGGGTTCGTAATCCATAATGTGAAAAAAGGTTCGTTATTCATAATAGGAGAGAAGTGCGTCATACAAATGCAAAAGACGTCCTCCATTTTCGCGGACTCCTATAGTGATCAACAAGTGGCCTCAACAGACTTTTTATTCGGGGGGGGGGGGGCACAACAGTCCTATGGGGGCACCACCAGATGGTAGCGGATGCATAATTTTGCAAAGAATATGAGCCACACACTATCAAGATCATGCTTCACCTTACCCCCTGCAGCAAAACCTACATTTTCGACATATTAACGGCATGAACTTGTACGTTTCCTAAAGGGGGTCCCTTTCTTCATTGTGAATGATACCGAACCTTTTTGGCTAGGCTTATATTATGAATAACGGACCATTTGTTCCATTATGAATATCGAACCTTTTCTCCTTTTATGAATAACGAACCTTTTTGTTTATTATGGATTACGAACCCTTTGCTCTATTATGAATATCGAACCCTTCGTCCTATTATGAATAACGAGCCTTTTCACCATTATGAATATCGAACCCTTTTTACCAATTATGAACAACGAACCTTTTCCACCATTATGAATATCGAACCCTTTTACCAATTATGAACAACGAACTTCTTTTTTTTCCATGATGAATAAAGAACCTTATGAAGATCGGGCTGTCACCGTATAAACTGTGTGAGTAAAATTGACCTACAATACATGGAGACTGTAATTGATGAGTCCGAACAACAATTAAATAGTAATAATTTATGAACGGATTATGAACGTATTGGAGATCTGTACAAAACATATCGAATAGTCACTCAAGACAGCTTATACGCACGTGACCAAGGAACCGTGATCCATTCGATATTTTGCGAATTGGATGTAACGAAACTTTCGTTGTGAGTATAGCTTATACTTATTGTATGTTTCATGCTTCTACTAACCACAAATTATTCAACATACTAAGGGGCGTTATGATTTATTTCTTGTCGCCTAAGACGGTTCACTTAGTTGGTATGCCTATATGTAACCTTAATAACCAGTGAAATGAGATGGTCAGTATTGCTAAATTTTTCACCCGCGGGATTGTATATTAGATATAGACGACCTCAGTTTACGTTTAGTTTTACTATATATTATGTCATTGAAGCTGCAGCGCGCTTGTGTGATATATCAGAGTAGAGATTCGTTTGCAAAGGTACCGAACTTTACTTCAAACATTGGGAGCCTACATCAAGTAGTTGTCCACAGGAGTATTCCAACTTTATAATTTAAAACCTTTTGAGAAAAAGAACTTAAATAAATGTTTGGAAGAAAAAAATCTGTTCCGTAAGAGGATGCATCTTTCCATTATAGTTTTGTCGTAATCTTTATAAAGATGCAGTGTGCACATTCTGCTTGTTATACCATGGAGCTATAAACAGTTTATAGCTCCATGGTTATACTGATAATTCTTGTCATTTTGTGGGGACTGGTTTCAGTGTCAACGTTGTTTGGCGTAGAACCCCGCCAACGAATTAATGTAAATAGTCCGGGTGCGTTGGCCGAGTAGATAAAGGCGGTGGCATTTGAAGCAATGAAGCTTAGCAATCGGGAGGTTCGGGGTTCGATTTCCGGCCGGGTCATAGTAAGGTGGGTTTTTTCATCCAAGAGCAATCTATGGTTTTCCCATTTGAAATGACTTCTAAATTGAAAAGATTCCAAATTTGAGTTAAAATGAACTGGAAGCCACCCGCCGTGTTAGTTGTAATCCATATGCCCTTGCGGGTTTCTCCCACATTTGTGGTCGCTTAAGCGTCGTTAACTGCTGATGGTTATTGTTATTAATTTATCACTATAAGCTGTGCCAGAGATGTTCCTTTTCTTAATAATGTAGGGAAATGAGTGTAGGAAATGTCGTGTCTAGTATATTGACACTGCACAAAAGTCACATTCAATGGATGTCAACACGTGTTGAATTGTCAAAGACTATATATCTGACCAATTTATAAAAATGTATTTATGTTTAAATATTACCTTGATTGTTAGCATCTGGCCATGATACCCAATGTTAGTCCAGGCTAACATATGAGGTTTTATATACCAGCTTACCTATTTGATTTAGTACAGACTATTAAACATAATGGGAGATGGAATATCTAATTTGGGGCTAACGTATTGGAATAGTATATACCGCTATAGTGACATTGACATTTGTAAGGCTCAGAGATTGTGAATTGGAAGTTGATGTCTTTGCGGTTCACTATAGCTATATATAGCTTGTCAGTTGAGACATCCAGTTGAGAGTCGATGCGTAAATTTCCTGATTTTACATTTGCGGAGGTCCGAGGAGCGCGGCTCCTTGGAGATTTGAGAACCAAGATAAGAGGTTCGAGATTATTCGAGAACAGTTTTGTCAATATTTCTACAGGGCGTTGGTGTATGCCGTAATATTAGACTATTAGTGTAAATCAATTAGTAAAATAAATTAGTAGTGGCAAACGCACACGTTGTGGAAAATTCATTACTTGTTGCAAACCTTTTGCTTGTGGCAAACTCATTGATTGTGGCAAACCCATTGCTTGGGGCAACCCATTGCTTGGGGCAAACCATTGCTTGTGGCAAACTCATTGATTGTGGCAAACTCATTGCTTGTGGCAAACTCATTGCTTGGGGCAAACCCATTGCTTGGAGCAAACCCATTGCTTGTGGCAAACCCATTGCTTGTGGCAAACTCATTGATTGTGGCAAACTCATTGATTGTGGCAAACTCATTGATTGTGGCAAACTCATTGCTTGGGGCAAACTCATTGCTTGGGGCAAACTCATTGCTTGTGGCAAACCCATTGTTTGGGGCAAACCCATTGCTTGGGGCAAACCCATTGCTTGTGGCAAACCCATTGCTTGTGGCAAACCCATTGCTTGTGTCAAACCCATTGCTTGTGGCAAACTCATTGATTGTGGCAAACTCATTGATTGTGGCAAACTCATTGATTGTGGCAAACTCATTGCTTGGGCAAACTCATTGCTTGTGGCAAACCCATTGCTTGTGACAAACCCATTGCTTGTGGCAACCCCATTGATTGTGGCAAACTCGTTGCTTGTGGCAAACTCATTGCTTGTGGCAAACTCATTGCTTGCAGCAAACTCATTACTTGAGGCAAACTCATTGCTTGTATAGCAAACCTATTGCTTGTATATAGCAAATTCATTGCTTATAGCAAACTCATTGCTTGAGGCAAACCCAATGCTTGGGGCAAACCCATTGCTTGGGGCAAACCCATTGCTTGTGGCAAACCCATTGCTTGTGGCAAACTCATTGATTGTGGCAAACTCATTGATTGTGGCAAACTCATTGATTGTGGCAAACTCATTGCTTGGGCAAACTCTTTGCTTGTGGCAAACCCATTGCTTGTGGCAACCCCATTGATTGTGGCAATCTCGTTGCTTGTGGCAAACTCATTGCTTGCAGCAAACTCATTACTTGAGGCAAACCCATTGCTTGTGGCAAACTCATTGATTGTGGCAAACTCATTGATTGTGGCAAACTCATTGCTTGGCCAAACTCATTGCTTGTGGCAAACCCATTGCTTGTGGCAACCCCATTGCTTGTGGCAAACTCGTTGCTTGTGGCAAACTCATTGCTTGTGGCAAACTCATTGCTTGCAGCAAACTCATTACTTGAGGCAAACCCATTGCTTGTGGCAAACTCATTGATTGTGGCAAACTCATTGATTGTGGCAAACTCATTGATTGTGGCAAACTCATTGCTTGGCCAAACTCATTGCTTGTGGCAAACCCATTGCTTGTGGCAAACCCATTGCTTGTGGCAACCCATTGATTGTGGCAAACTCGTTGCTTGTGGCAAACTCATTGCTTGTGGCAAACTCATTGCTTGCAGCAAACTCATTGCTTGTGGCAAACCCATTGCTTGTAGTTTGTAGCAAACCTATTGCTTGTATCTACCAAACTCATTGCTTTTAGCAAACTCATTGCTTGAGGCAAACTCATTGCTTGTGGCAAACGACCGAACCTCTCAGTTTCCGTGCTTTACTTAATAGAACATTTTGTAATAATCTTTGTATCGAAGATCGGTTTTAATGACCGGACATAACTGAGCAAGGCCACGCGTTCAATCAGTTTGTCATTATCAAGAGATACTGCCCAATCACTTCGATCCCTTTATTCATTTTTTTCTAATGATTAATTCCATTAACGTCAAAGACTTTTTGAGAAAGAATATTACTCGTTTCATAACATACCAAATTTACCTCTCGCTCTCTCTCTCTCAGTCGAGTAGGCTTTATTTATGTGTACAAAAACGTCTGTTGAGAATGCCAGTTCATATGCAGTTCACACGTCATTGATTACGCGTTTTGGCTGGTAGCTTTATGGTCAATTAACAACGTGTAAATCTATCACTTAGGCCTATATATCATTATGTAGGATCTATACTTTTAGCATGCATGCATTCATGGAACATTCCATTATATAATGGTGATTGTAACAACAAGCGACTTTACACGAAGATGCGTTCGTATATATATATATATATATATATATATATATATATATATATATATATATATATATATATATATATATATATATATATATATATATATATATATATATATATATATATATATATATATATATATATATATATATATATGCGTGAATCACAAGCGAGCAGGTATAACTTTTATCCGAGCTGTAGACCGCAACGCGTCAACGGATATAGATCAACTTTTGTAGGAGAAACATAACTTGGTAATAAGTAAGTACTTCAATAAATAAATTACGAACAATAATAAATTTATGGTGATTAATTATTGTGATTTTATAAAGCCCTAACTCATTAGTTAATCGTTTATTGCTTACTCCTGTCATGATATTGGTTGTTCGGAATTTATACACATTTTTTGTCAAAATTTACTAGAATGTGATTAATGTTCTAAAACATATATAGCAATTTTTATTTTGCTTTAAAAAGGAATTTTGGAAATCTGGGAGATTTGTTGTTTTCATTTTTACTCCGCCCCAATTTGGAAGCATTTCAATAACTTTGTGAGATTAATATTTGATTATCATTGAAAGTAAAGTGAAAGTCAAGTTATTATTATTAGTAGTAGTATCTTATTCTTATCTTATTATTTGTGGGGGTGGGGGTGGTGGACAGTGGCGGCGGAACCGGGGGGGGGGGGGCTTGGGGGGCTCAGCCCCCCAATGAAAAAGTTGAGGGGGCAAATGCATGATAAGCCCCCCAATATTTACCAAGGCTCCGAAACGTGCATCTGCCCATTTTTCAATGCATACTTGTCGATCTGTCCGATGCACACGTATACTATATAGGTGTAATAATTTTAGTAATTGCTGGGGGACCCTCGGCCCGTCCCCTGGCTATAGACCACATTGTCACCCCAACCGCGTCTTCACGCCCCGTGAAAAGTGGAAGCAGTGAGTGTGAGTACCAGTAAGCGTAACACAACTTCGTCTTAGGCCAATGACTTGCCTCATTTCAGCCAGTTCTCCAACATCCCTTTACTTAGTGGCGGAGCGTCCATATATACAGTCAGGGGGGCGGATGCCCCCCCCCCCCCACCCTTAAAAGACTCATATGGACTGCTGGAGCCCTTTTCAGGTTTTCACTATACTTTTTACTTATTCGCTATTATTGACTATGTTATTGCGCTCTCATATACCTATTGACATTTGTCATATTCTGTTGGTGTAATTTTCCGACAAAATGGCGACGACACCTATTTATTCTCCGTTTATCTGCAAATTAGCAAGACCCGGAAAGGGTCATTTCCTGCAATCTAGGGAGTATCTTTACTCAAAATTTTTCTGTACGCTCTGCGCCAACCTGTTGTGGCCATCCGCTTAGATAGTGTCGAAAGCGCCCCTACAGACCATTCTTGCCCCCCCCCCGACCAATACCCCTAGCTCCGCCACTGCCCTTACTACACTCAAAAACGTCTTTGCGAGTACACTACGAGTATAATAGCTACTCTCTTAAAACACCATCGAATATACAAATTACAATGTTTTTACAGATTTTTACGTGCAATCTGAGAAATTGCAGACTTGAGACCCATATTTTAGGGCTAGGTATTCGCAGCATAAAACACTCGGGAAGTGCCGTTTCCGGCCATCTGAGGGTTTGAAATAACCCAAAATTTTCTTGTACGCTCCGCGCCAACCAATGGTGGCGCTCCGCTTAGATAGTCTCCACACATTAGCCCCCCCAATCATTTTTCCGTTCCGCCGCGCCTGGTGGTGGAGTGCGATCTGGGATTTGTTTCGTTTGCACATTCAGTTGCCAACGGTAAATTTTTATCAGATGCGATTAAATTTTTAATTAAGTATGTCACTTTTGTGAGACTTATAAACTCATAAAGATAACAATTGTACGAAGAAATTTAGGTTAAAATGTTCTCATCAACGGAAGTTTTATCGCTAAATATGTACGTTGTGTTGCGAATCTGTCAAATATTCTTTAACAATTACCTAAAAAACATAAAATGAATATGTTTGAGGTGCATAATATGTTCGCTTTTTCGAAACCGTTGCGGTTGCACGAGGCTTACAGAACTTATACGTTAGACAATTTAAATAGCGTTTAGGCTATACTATAGCCGTTATAATGATATTATAATAGCTGTTATAATGATATTAAACTCTATGATAACATATACACAATCATGACTGCACACAGGTTTTAGCCACTCAACGTCTTTTATAGATCGATTGTAAAGACAAATACTGTCAAAACAAAACTTCTATAAAAAAATACCGCATGCAGTTTAAAATACCGAATCTGTTGGCTTCATCGCGTTAAAGTTCCATTATGCATCAAGCATTATAAACACGAACTAACCGATCCCTAAAGCTCTACCATCGTTTATGTTTATAATACTATCAGGTAGTAAACAATCACCCAATCGTGACGATGCACCCCTCCCGCCCCCCTCATAAAATTGTTTTTTATTTGGGGGGGGACATTCAGAGATGGAGAGAATGAATTATTTGAGACAAAGCAAAATGTCCCGTTCTCTTTACGTTATTGTCTTTGGTCGAGATGATGAAAGTATAAGTCCGATCAATATGTCCATCTCGACCTAAAACAAGAACAAAGAACGGGACATCTGGCTAAATTTTTCATTCTCTCGAGCTCTTCGAATGGGCCAATCTATTGGCAAAAAATGAGTAACCATCTTGATTGTGGTTATTTAATATATAATCAATCATCATAACATTATTCTTTCCATTGTCGTACCATGGAGCCATGGTCGTACCATGGAGCTATCTGTTTATAGTTCCATGGTCGAACGTATCGGAATTGACAGTCATGAAATGACAAACTGTAACTGGCGAAATTATTGAAGTAAAGAATGTTTGGAGCGTAACCAAAGGAACGGTTGAGCTGCAGGGATCAATTGAAACATGCTGCAAAGTTGAGCCCATTCTGTAACACGGACGTTGATTAAGTATAAGGTCAGTACGCCCATGTACTGTGTTACAATATAGTTTGTATAAATCTCCTGATTTACATATGAATATTGGATTTGTAATATTATGATTACATATCTTTCCTCGTGCATTTTTTTAATAATACAAACCCAGGGGCGGACCCAGGAGGGGTAGGGAGAGAGGGGGAAGGGAATGATTTTTGGAGCAAACTCCTAAGTAGAAAGGTCTGGAAGTCCTTCTCGGGAAAAACATGAACACTCTTAGGCGCGAAATGGTGCATTCTGGGGTCATTGTGGGCTATAATTAATGTAATAATGTTTTTTATATAAATATCACACGTTTGTTTTCATTTTGTTTTAAGAAGAAAAAAAGAACTGAAAAGCAATTAAATTTCAGTTCTGTTTAATGACTAGCAATTTTATGACCAGCATTTTAATGACCAGCAGTCGTCGAGCAATTTTATAGTCGGATCTCTAAAAACCAGCACTACACATATACACTGAAAATAACATATTGACAGAGTTTTTTCTTAGGTTCGTCGTGCTGCATCAATTTGTTTTCAGTTTTTACTGCTTTTCTATTCTACTTAACCAAGCATGTCCGCATGCCGTGTTATGCCTATATCCATCACATGGACAGATTTTCAGATTCAGTTTCAGTTTCAGCTTATTTTCTCCACATCACCTCCGTGAGGTATAAGAGACATTTACATGGTACATTTCAAAAACAATCCAGAGATTATTACAAATGACAAATAACATATAACTTAAGAACATAAGGAGTAAAGAGGAAAGCGAAAAAAGGATTTAACGTCCCTTCTACTTATTTTGACGAGGGAAAAAACCCAACTTTTTCAGCTCTATTTCCACACTGATAAAGCTTTCCGACATGTGTTTTTTTGTTTTGATTCTTTTTGCGAAAATTGAGTGGCTCCTATATAGTTCTAGTTTATATGCTATCCACAATAAGCTCTGTTTTGTACGTAAAACAATATGACGGATCGTATCGCGGACAAGGCTATCTAACTATTGGATATTGGAAACAAATCCGTTCCATCAATGAAGTCCAAATTATAAATACCTATTTCACGCAGAAGTTCTGTGGTTCCGATGAGAATAAAAGTTATAACCCTTGGAAACCCCCTTCTATATCAACTCAAAAATCAACTCAAAAAATTCATTATACTGCAAAAGATATCAAAGATGCAGTTTTGGTTCATTTAAATGACTGATGAAATTATTGTATCATGAGAATGAAATTTGCGAACCACATTTTGTTGCTGGTTTGGTTTTCGAATATTTCAAACACGGAGCACTGGCTATTTTGGTTATAGGCTTAGTTGTTGTGAGTAAGTAAGTAAGTAAGTAAAACTTTATTGCTCCAAATAAGGAAATTAGTGTCTCGCACATAAAAGTTCAAAACAGTACAAAAATAAATGAGCATAGGAAAATACAACAGAATATATATATATACAGATGGAGATTAAAGAATAAGAATGAAAAACAGTAAGACAAGGACAGGATAAAAGAGTATTGCAACAGCCTAGCGACGTAAGTTGACATTGAAAAGTTTGATTGCACGGGGAGTGAACGAGTTACGATAGCGATTAGTTCTCGTGTACGGCTGTCTCAGTCTGCCACTGCCTCTGTTAATTACATTGTCATTAAGATAACAGTGAAGGGGGTGGCACCAGTCATTCCAAACTGAATCTAGCTTTGTTTGAAGCAGTGACTGGTACACCGAGTCGACTGTATGCTGTTGACCTCCAATGACTCCCCCAGCTTTTCTAATTATGTGATCGATACGGTCCTTCTCGACTTTAGTGACATCGAGAAGGACCGATGTGACGTATACCTTGCAACATACATAGCTGCTCCGAACATGTAAACGAACCAGCCAGTTGACTGAGGGCCTGAGACGTGTAGTTTCACTGTTCAGCTAAGGCGCATTCCATTTTCGTTTCATCTTTGTGCAGCGGCTATGACCAGTTTCAAATATATATACCTTCTTATTTATGGGTCGTTTAGATAACACACTCCCATGAATTTACTGTGCCAAAATAAGAACCCAAATTGAAGGTGATGATTGGCTAAAATCGCTAACCTTAAACACCCAGTCGTTCAAAAAAGTTGAAGGCAGTATAGTATTTAAGTACGGCAACAGAGCAAATGTAGAGTCAGCCTCGAATTGATAGCTTGCAAGAATTTAGCGCTGGGCTCTTGAAAATGCAGGGTCCGTGGCATATCCTACTTTGGCTACTAGGTTAATATCTATATATAAATAGATATATATATATAGATATAAATATATATTTATAAATATATATCAAAAAGATTCAGTTGTTCACTTCCTGCTGCAAAAGTGCTCAATACATAAAAGTAGAGTACATTACATAGTATACCTATACGGTAACTTACAGCATGATGTTTTCTAGAGTTTCATGACTGCGCGGCGATCATTAGATAATTCTATGACTATATATATACATATCTTAACGTAACAAACTATAGACAGTCATACACGAAGGATACATTCGATCGAGATATTTTTGGCCTTCCATTGAAGTATGACCTTTCTATGTTAATCCCTGATCTTTACGCAAAAGAACATCACACAAGATGATAAAAAATATGTATTTTATTATTATTATATCCATATGGTCAATTTATTCTTTACAAAGTGATGAACTTATCTATAACAGCATTAATACTTTCTAAATGTGTTTTCTTTTCAATTCCAAGTTGACACCGGAAATACATAATTGATCATATTCGTTCATGGAAATAACATTAAGACAATTTCTAACGACTCTAAGTGAAAAGCGATTCATTAATATGTTTGAATTCATAACATTTTCGAGGAACGACTGTCATCCATATATAGAGGGAATAGTTCCAAATTAAGTCACTATTGGGAAATTATAAAAACGAACTCGTTGAACAACTGAGGTGATGCTATGGTTGAATTAGTTGGGCGGGCAAGAAATTAAAACAAATTTAAGCATTTTGAAGTTATTGTTTATCGACTGGTTATATCACGTTAATCGTCTTTGTTTCTTAGAATTAATTAAATTAATTAAGATTAATCAATACACCGTTAGATGCTGGTCAGAATTATATGTGGATGTCGAGAGTTTAAAATGTTATCACTACTTGAAGAATAAGCTTATTGTCTACCAGTGAGAGCAAGATGGATGTAAATACTTCACAAACAGGCCTTAATGATAAGCGGGATGTGTTCTTATTTCGTCCCAAAACTATATATATATAATAAAAAAATAAATGGTATACAAATTTATTTTTTATACATCATTACTCAGAGTTTGATCTCAAAATAGTTGAAATTTCTGTACTTTTAATTCTTAAATGTTATTATTTTTTTTCAGTTTGATGACGTATCAGTTCCATATTTTTTAACTGAAGTTTGGCTTTTTTTAGTGATTATTCGTTATGGATGAAGATATGAAAGAAGAAAACGGGAAGAAATCAGTCGTAAAGACGGTTATTCAAAGTACCTACGATTTCAGCACAGAAACAACCCTCCATGGCGTTCGCTTCATTACTGGAGAAGGAATTCATTTTGGAAGGAGGTACAACTTTAGACTAAGTATATAGGGTGGGCTAACCGGTCGGGCGGGCACCTGTGCAGTGCCCCGAGGGTCTAGGGGGGACCCACTATATCCTCCACGGCCTCCTAATCCAACCTAATATTTAGTTTGCACTCTTATCATGAACTTTTCTAATATTCTAAGTATTGTCATCTTCTGTGAGGAAACTGTATGATAAGAAGCAAAAAAAGTCACCCCAAATTATTTAGTAGTAATATTTATTCCCGTCTATTTTTCATTTTCATTCAAATCCAGTATCCACACGGACCCCTTTTTATTATTTCGGTAAAATGTTGACTCTTACGTTATACCTTGATATAAAGTGTTTTGTCATACTGACCTTAGTTGCAGTTTAAGGGTATAAGACTTCAAATTAGAATCAGTGGATCGTATCCAAATAAAATTAGTCGTATTCATACATGCATAAGTGGGCTAAATCCCGCCACTTTTTATCTTGCGGAGAGGGGGGGGGGGGTGGGGTTCACTGTTTTGCGGGCTTTCCTACTGGTTGAGGAAGGCAATGGCCGTTTTACGCAGGGGCACAGATCAACGTGATACGGCCCACGACCAAAGAACTATATTCAAACGTTTTACTTGTAATTATAAGAATTTAACATCACCCTTTCCATGCTGAAACATTGTAAGAGTCAAAACTTTGGCAATGCTAATTTCAGAATGATACACTTTTCTTTTAAATTGTGATTCTAACATTCTTCTTTTCAGGTTACTGTGGTTTGTCATAATCACTTTATTCTACAGTTGGCTTATTCTTGAGCTCAAGATGAGTATCGACAAATTTTTTAGTTATCCGGTGGTTACTGTTGTCATCATTAATCACGTGCCGGAAGTCTATTTTCCCGCCATTACTATTTGTAATCAAAACATGATTAAGGCAGACAATGCTGAAAATCATAAAATATTCTTAGAGGTAAGCGAAAAGTGATTGTTTTTTTTTCTATTTATTAGTTTCCTTTTTGTCTTTTACATTTCTCGTTGGCTAAATTTTTCCAATTTAATTATTACTTGATTTATCTTATTTTGTTTATTTATTTATTTATTGATTTCTTGATTTTATGATATTTCGTTCAAATTTTGTCGTCCAGACAATGTTTCGTGATGATTTCATTCTTTGTTAAATCAAATTCAGTAAGCTTCTCGAAAATTTCTTAAGTGTTGTATATTATTCTTTATGATGTATTTGGTATGAAAATTGGGTGAAGCGAAATATAGGAAGAAGGATCCAGGAAAGGAGAGGGAAGGGATAGTAAGCTATCTATTTTGCATATTAATACGTTACAGTTAATGGAAGCCAGCAGTACGGGTGAAGGTACAATCCACTGGGATCTGTATGATAATGTTACTAAGGGTTACGTGTGGAACCTAACAGAATGGGCGTTCCAGGATGGTCATAAAATTGAGGACATGCTGCTAGAATGTAAATGGAAACTACACCAGCACTGTTCACCGAAAGATTTCAGACCTATTATGACTGATTTTGGGGTAAGTGGGCTAAATATTATTATATTATATGTTTGTATATATATATATATATATATATATATCATTGAAAATCGTAATGAGTTATATATAAATATAGTGATTCAAAGCACCAGGGTGCACTCTGTACAATCATAGCACTTGGGTAATACGCCCTCACTGACAATCATACACAGCCAGTTTATATGCATTCACACACCAGTAGAATTACTGTGGTCGAGTTGTACGGACTTCGGTCTGTGACACAACATCATGGGCTCGATTCCTATCTTCGCCTGATGAGTCCCAGAATATATATATATATATACCTCCACCTTCAATTTTCCTTAAATATGTTATAAAATTGTTATCTAGTGATATATGTTACTGACTGTAGCGCCCTCTAATTCTCCATTCGTCAGGTTCAGTCATAGTCTTCAAAACTGAAGTAATTGTTTCTATTTGAAATATCAGTGTATCGCGGTCTTGAGATTTGAAAACTTTCATCTTTGACTTTCATCTGTGACTTGACTTCTGGTGGCATAATGAAATACTTACTATACTGACAATGTATTAGTCTTATCTTATCTTCATCTACAGTTCTAATTTTTGTCTTAGGAGTTGTTGTGTCCAAGTCTGAACACAAATTATTATTCAAAATGACAAGCTTTAAACGAGTCGATGATGTAATCAAGGTATTCGAGAACTTTCCTCTCTATCAAAGTTTGTCTTGTTTTTTGCCAATCTACGTGTTATGTTAATCGTAATTATAATAGTTGATTCATAATTTATGTTGTCAAATACTTGTGATGATATCTTTCGATACATAACAGGTGTGTTTTACTTACAACTGGGATGAACATAACCCATTACCTGTAGGACACCCAGGAAGTTCATACGGTTTGGTATTACGTTTGAATATTGAACAAGACCAATACACATGGAGCGAGTTCGGCGGTGCTGGAATGAAGGTAATTTATACGATCACTAACCACTATTATCTGTATCTTTATAAAAAAAATAAACATTAAAATAAATCTACTTTTTGCCGAGAGACCTAAATATGAATATTAGCTTGTCATTGGAATATAAAAATGAAAAGAATTCATTGAATCAGACTATTTAATTAAATAATTTAAATGATTTCTCTGTTGTTACTCTACAGGTTTATGCGCATGCTCAAGGGGAGACTCCTCTCGTAAAGATGCATGGGTTTTCTGTAGGCCCTGGGATGGAGACGGACATAACGTTGAGGTATATCAAGGTAAAGACAATCAAACTCATAGCATATCACCGAAGGATGATGTACAAGGGCGCAAGACCGTGTTTCTAATTGGGGAGGGAGTGGGGAGGGGGGCTAAGTGTATCGTTGTGGGCGAGGGGTCTAATGGAATGGAAACAATTGGGTAAAATGGACGGTGCTTAGATGTCTGTTGGTGGAGGGGGGGGGGGGGTGGAGGCTAAGAGTGGACACTATGCCTTTTATCAGAGTTAGATCCAGGATTTGTAAACAAGAGAGTGTGGCCCTGGGGTCGTTGAAGGCGACTCCCGTCAATGGGAGTCTAATAGTAATCCACCAGAGAATGGTAGGTGAAATGATGCATTCAGAGTCACTTGTGAGGTTATAGGTTAGGTCTACATTCTATAATGATATACAATGTTGTGCTAATAAATACTTACCGTAATTTTTCTGGGGGTTGGAGAGGAGGGAGAGGGTTGTATCATCCCAATGCTACTAGGAGAGAATTATCATCTTTGGCAATCTCAAATAGTAAACATTGCACCCCACAACGTTAAAATGTGAATAGCGTAAAACACAGATTATAAGACATATAACGTGGACAATCTTTTATATTAAAAGAGTTGTGGATTAAAATAACCTTAAGATTGAAATTGTTGTTTGCGTTTAAAACAACAAAAAACAACAAAAAAACAGGAAAACAAACCCACAACAAATAAAAAAGAGAGAGAACTGAAAGACAACCTCAAAAAATGTTTTTTTTTTTTTTCTGTGTAAAAGTAAGTTGGCCTGACGTTTCGATCCTAGCAGGATCTTCTTCAGAGGCTAAATGACAAGTTACAGTAACAGAGGGGACAAAAACACGCACAGAATACAGACAGGTTAATGAGCACGGTGAACACAATGAGATGGATGAAAGGGGATTATAAGTAGAAAGCAACAGGAGAAGAGGAGAGGAAGGAGATAAACTGTGGAGGGACAAAGAGAGGATTAAAGGCACAGGGTGAGGAATAAACTGGAGAGGGACAAAGACAGAAAGGTGTGAAGAAAAATGGAGGGGAAGAGAGCTGTGAGAGGAAGAGTGAAAGGGGGGGGGGGGAAGGGAGAAAGGGGAGAAGGAGTAGGGAACAGAGGAAAGTTAGTCATGTCCTTCCTGAATGTTCAGCCCATGAGGTTGAATGGTACGAAGGCGTTGCATCCAGAGCCTCTCTCTGCTGATACGTACTAGGTCAGGACGGCTACCTAAGGATTCAATCCCCTGTAGGGACATGTCGTAAATGGTATGGTTGGGAAGGTTAAAATGTTCTCCAACTGGGGTCTCAGTCTTCATGGTGTTGACTGTGGATCTGTGACCATAGAAACGCTTCTTGAGGGTGGTTTTGGTTTCGCCAACATACTGGATGCCGCAAATTCTACAAGAGATCAGATAGATGACATTGGTGGTAGTGCAAGTGATGTGACCCTTAGTCTTGTGTGTGAGTTGCATGCTGTGGCTGGTGATGGAATTGGATTCAACAATGTGGTGGCTGCAGACGATGCATCTCGAAGTACGATCACATTTGAAGGTACCATGCTGAATGGGTGTGGGGTTAGAAGTTAGAGGTGGAACAGCAGCACGTACAAGAAGGTCTCGTAGGTTGCGTGGTCGTCTGTAGGCGATGATGGGTTTTTCAGGGACGGCTCGTTGGAGTCTATCTGAAGTGAGGAGAATTTTTTTTTTTCTAGTAACTTTGTCTAAAACATTTTTATTTTTTATTTCTTCTATTTTTCCAGAGGAAAAATCTAAAGTCCCCGTATAAACCTTACTGCGATGAGAAACAGTTAAAATACTCGCACATTTACAACGCAGAATTATGCAGATTTGAGTGTGAAGTGGATGCCATCATAGAACACTGTGGTTGTAAGGACTACAGACATCCAGGTAATGATGTTATATGGTTACAGACATGGGTTATCAATTGGGTGGCGGTGCGCAGAGGATTTAATCCACGAAAAGAAAACAAAGCAAATCGGCACGCGACGTTGCACTAATCGGGTATGTGCAGGTCATAGGCGTAGGAGCCCAATTTGATTTGGGAGGGGGGGGGGGCTGTAACGACTTGCCCGAAAAGTATAATCAAACATTTTCGCTCGTTCAACATGTTAATGTACATATCATATAGGCATGCATCGGTTATTACATCGCATGCCAATTACATACAATCAATTGCCGTGTAACTACCCTTTCATATTAGTTAGAAGTTTTGGGGAAATCGTTACAATAATATTTTTTAACTATTGATTTCCTTCAGCTACATCATTGCAATTTATTTTTCTGTCAGTAGGTGCCCGAAAAATTCTTAGCATATTGCTTGAATTTTCACAAAATATTTGGTTGGTGGGGTCTGCAAAGATAAGAAGTATATCTGGTCTCAAGTTAAATGAAGTCTTCGTGAGTGGTGACTATATAACTATATATAAGTGGTCCTGATACGGTGTATACTGCAAGACTACGTCACTGATGTATAGGCTTACCATGTTGACATCTGTACCAACATATATTATGCATTGCCCTGATATATAAGCTACCTAACCCTGAAAAGAAGGCCTAGCGATATGTGCTAGGCCGGCATAAATCACAACACAGAATCGTTTCCATGTTATACCGGTACATGTCTGTTTGGGGCGACTCATATTTCTTGTTCTTTTCTTGTTTACTTTCGTAGAGCATGTTGTCAATGTTCATGTCAATGAAATATTGATAAGAGGATATGAAATATCCCTGAAGGTCAGACATGATGTTGAATGATATGAATATTCATGAACCAAAGAAATATATAGCTATATCTTTTCTTCTAAATTCTTCTTTTGTATATATATTTGTAGAACCCGTTATCACATTTCATAGGTAATATGTCTAATGTTCAAGACAATCGGATAAGATGAATTGATAAACTGATAAATAGGCTACCCTAGATGGGAGCTTACTGCCGCGGAACTGCCGGCATCTCTGAAGGTGTGATGTAATGTTCAAGGAAAAACTAAAGGCTAGATATTGACATGGATATGTATGAATCTAAATGAGCTCGTTGTCTTTCATAGAATTGTGTATAGGACAAATATACAAAGGGATAATTGGCGCGCACATCCAAACTAGAATAATAGACCCATCTAGAACACAAGAACGATCTATTCAATATCTGGCATAGATTTTACCATGTAAACAATGAACCAAAAGTAAACACTTATATAATCGTAATTTTAAATCAAACCCAGGAAGACGCAGTCCCACCCATCTTCTTTATGTTATGCGATAAAGATGATCGTAATGAATATCTCCAGAAATAAGGGTAGAAATGTTTTATTCAGTTTGGGAGACTTCATGATAACACGAAGTATTCGATATAGTGATTTCTATTTCTCACTTTGTTCTTTATGAGTATTTATTAACATGTTTCCTCACTAATTTTTGTGTTCACACTTCGTATTTATTTAAAATGGTTCATCGTTTGTTATTAGGAGACGTGCCAGTCTGTGATCCGAAACAACACATTCAATGCGTTCTGAAAGTCCAAGGTAAGAATGAGAGCAATATATATATATATATATATATATATATATATATATATATATGTTACGTTATACGTTATTGCATACAAATTTAAAGGGCTCAGCAGTTTGTTCACGGTTTCAAAATATACTTTTATTGTTTAGTTTCCGATTCTGCAGATTAATTCTAATCAGACTTAGAAATGAGTTGAAGTAAGATTACTGGATGTCTCACAGTGATGGAAACTGATTTGAGGATGACAAGTAATACTTGTTGAAAATTTGAAAATAAACCTGACTTCTTATTATTTATATTCGAATTTTCTAGCATACTTGGTAAAGCTATATACTGATGAACTTTTAAATTCTAAGAAAGAAAGAAGACATACCGTATGCCAATATTATCTTCCTCCGCAGAAACCTTTTCCAGTCTAAGTAATCTTGATCACTGCATCTGTCCCGAACCTTGCGAGCAAGAATATTACGACACCAGAAATTCGATTGCTCAGTGGCCTTCAAACTACCTCAGAAGGAGCTTATCTCAGGAGATGAATATCACAGAAGAATATATTGGGTAAGGTGAAAATATCTGTCATTTTCGTGATATTATAACAAACGGTATAATTAAACCGTCGTCATAAAAGAGACTTGTAGTTGTAGTAGTAAGAGTACAAATACAACAGCATGACTACGAGTACAATTCCTATGAGTACGACTTTAAGGGGTGTATACGCGGTTTTGTTAGTTTTCCGTATCCATGTCCTTTGTCGGTTAGTTTACATTTCATTAGAAGCAGTGGCGTAGGAAGGTACTTTTGAGTGGGGGGGGGGGGCTGAAGACTGATGGCCGGCCTGAGGGAGGGGGTGTCCCCCTCCCCTTTGGAATTTTTTGGCATTTCCAGGTGGCCTCAGATTTTGGTGCAAAAACTTTTGCATTTTCACATGGCAATTTGGTGCTCCAAATGAGATTTTTTTCTCATTTGGAAATGAAAAAGGGGTTTTCTGACTTGCGAAGCGGGGGGGGGGGGGGCGGAATGATAATTCCGCCCCTCCATATTTTTCACTGGCGCCCCCAGCCCCCCCCCCCCCCGGTTCCTACGCCCTTGAGATGATGGCTTCTCCTTGAGCCATGACTACAGACATGCGTGTAGCTTCAAGTTGAGTTTCGTTATTAGGCCCACACACACACACGCACATTATATATGTATGTGTGAAGGTGTCTATGTGTACAGAAAATAAGAATGTTTCAAATTTGCTTTTACTTTTCAATCATATATTAGGGATAATTTCCTGGAGCTGAATATTTTCTTCGAAGAAGTCCGCTTCGAGGAGATAACTGAAGCCCCAGCCTATGATGGATATAGCCTTCTTGGTGAGTTTTATCGTAGATCAGAGCAATTTAAACATTACCCACTCCCCCTCCCCATCCTCCAGCCACCGCACGTACATATGAACGAAATGAGACTCCTCCACCAAACAAACAAACAAACAAAGGTTTTAGATCGCGCTCCTCCCAGGGATGATTCTTTCTAGTGACGCTGTTCAATAAGTAAACACCATCTATAGGCGATAGCTGCATATTAGCTCGTCAAGTGTCTACCTATGATGAACTCAATACACACAATCAAGAGCAGTGGTTCAGCGGTTAGAGTGTCCGCCTCAGAACCCTATAGGTTCCAGGATCAAAATTCCGCCGGGAGCCAGATTTCTGTTGACATATTCAAAAATCGCTGCAGTGTAGTGGGTGATGTGCGGAGTCTTCCGTAGATTTGGTATTTCTGGTTTGTGAATTTGGGAACAGGGGTTTGTTTCTGTTCTCAAGTTGGTTTCGAAACAATTATATTCGTCTTGGCTGCACTGCAGTGAGGTCGAATGGGGTGCCTTGCCTACCTCAGTAATTGAGAAAGTGGTCAGTATGCTGTGGCGTCCATTGGACGGGGACGTTAAATGGCGGTCCCGGGAGCAGGGAATAGGAGCGAATTCACACCCCTGCCTCGTTATCCTCTGAACATCTATCGCAAAGAGAAGATTTGAAATAAGTCAGTTTTCGTCCACGATCAATCCCGGATAGGATCTAAAATAAGCTACTGTCAAGACTTTCTGATCCTTGTCAGTGTCTTTAAACTAAACTACTTTAATATTCATGTGGTAATCATATCGTATTTTATTAACATCCGGGATTCTTTCTTTGTATTTCATACATTAGTGTAATGTTACTGTTTCTTTGTTATACTTAAGTTTTTCTCCACAAATGTTGGTATTAAAATAGCATGTCACCTGACAACAGATCTTGAATACCTTAACGAAAACCACCACCCCCCCCCCCCTCCTCCTCTAATGTTTTTTTTTTTAACTATTAACGGATACGATGTCTCACAAAACGATACCAAATGTTCTTAGTGTCTCTCTTTCATCGTCGCATGCTATGATTTGTTTCATCTTTTTGTCTTGACTAATTCTTACGTGTGTGTTTCTTCGTAGCTGGCGTGATTTGCATGGTAGACACCTTATAATACTACGATAATGATATACAGCTTAACAGCTTCATAAAGCAACACAAAAATAAAATCATGCGCATCATATTTTTTTTTTAAGTCATGAATGACTTCATATCAAATACAATTGGAATTATTGTCCAGATGATATTGTAAACAATGCCTCTTTGTTTTTCTCCCTCTCGTCATTTATAGGTGATGTAGGGGGCTACATGGGTCTGCTCTGTGGGGCAAGTCTTATCACCATGGTCGAGATAATGGACTGTATATTGATTACGTTCACCAAGACATGGAGAAAACCGAAGAGTACCGAATATCGCGAAGATTCCAAAGCGCGCACCCCAACGCATAATTCGAGCAAGTTTTGAGTAAGCGTAG